>NC_043700.1:109612734-109624843 GCF_006229205.1 Suricata suricatta | reverse complement strand
TTTTCCATGGAAAGAAACTTTCTTGAAAATATGTTTGCAGGAAAACCTCTTTGGAACAAGGTGGGAGAAATTCCTTTTGGCCTAATGCTGAGGTGCTGATGAGCCACAGAGGTGGAAAGCTGAGCTTTACTTTTTAAGTAATTTGATGATTATATATTTTATCATTTTATTCCATATGTATGCATATGATTCATCTTCATTATATACCTACTGGTTAAAAATGTTTCTTTCTCATTTTAAGAAGAATGGCACAGCCATGTATACTTCTCACTTTCAGAATTCAATGGGGGAAAAAAGAAATTCTGAAGAAAGAGGAACATAAAGAAATGACAAACAGATTAACAAGAGCAATGTAAAGACAACTTATGATTCAGCTAAACTTTTACCTAAGACTTCCTAATTATCTTTTAATAATTAAACTTTTCATTTACCTGAAATGGAAAAGAAGCATTTCTAACTAGTAGATATATGATGCCGAAAAAGGCAAGTTTGACCGTTTGTTATAATGGATGATGATTAAAATGTGAGTGTGGTTGATCGAAAGCTTGATAATGGTGATGATGATGATGATATAGTTTCAAGTCCTATAAGCACAGAAGGGAAAGAGTGTCCTAGGTTCAGAATTTGTACACATCTCGTTGTATTTATCTCTTTCTATAGTTTATACCTTTTGGGTCTTCAAGGGAGGCTGTGGGTCTACAGATTAATATTGCCATAAATTCAGTGACAAGGCAAAACGACTTGCTTCTTGACATTGTTCTCTTAAATAATAACCAGGAGCTAGGATATGGTTTAGGCAACACAAAGAATATATAGAGAAGGTGACCTCTAGGAATTCAGAAGACTTTCAGATCTTCTACATTTAAAGTCTGGCTATCTTCAAGGGCTTTCAAATCATCTTAATTTCTAGACATAATTTCATAAATTCATTAAATGTTCTAAACTTTGCTTGAGTGTGGGAAATGTAATGTGTTACATTTCAGCACATTCATGAGCTGAAAACATTCTGTTGCACTAAGATTACATATTTTTTCAACTTCCTGATTTGGCTGAGGTTTATCCTGTTTTAGCCAGTTGATGTCTGGACATGTCAGCTGAGAAGGAACTGAACGGAAGCAGATAGGCAAAATAGTCTACTTTCAGCAATAAGAATTATCTTAGAAAATATATAACATTAAAGTAAGTCTAATGTAATTATGTATTCAAGGAGCACTCATAAATACCAATGGTTAATTCTCATGAAAAAGACTTATATCTCATATTTTAAGTGCTTCTATATTTTCACTGGGTCATTAATGAGGAGTCCTAAATTTACTATCCAATTTTGGCTGCATCTAAGCCATTCAGACATTACTTAGGGTTATGAATTACTGATCAACAACACCAAGTGAAGGACTCCTAAATTTCTATAAAGGTTATATTGAACAGTTGGCTTTGCCAACACAAACTGAATTTTTATAACTATCTCAGAACTTATTTATACATTTGCAAACTTGTGGGAAACTCACACATTAGAAGCAATCCTGGTTTTTAAGATAATCATCTAGATTGATAACACAAAACTATTTTTCCTTTAAAGTAATTTATTTGGTGTGTTGATTCTATTCTTATTTTTGATGGATCACATAAAATGCAGCAGATTGTCAAGAACTCAAAAGGATGTGTTTTCTGTCGATTCACAGCTAGTGTGGAATTGGTTGAAATTTGAGCTTCTTCATTTGACCTTAATGTAACCCTGACCTGGGAGGACAGTGTGTCTCTAGGGGTGGAAGATAATTTAATTTCCATGCATGTCAAGTCCTCAGTTTCTTCTGTGTGGAGGCTGCCGAGAAGTGTCAAATTTTGCAGAATCAGGTGTTCTGTGTTGGAGATGTGGAATACATACTCCAGGGGTTAGAGTTGAGACCACCAAGTAGACTTCATTTTAAAGCCTTAGGGGAGCCCTGAAACCATAGATTGTGAAGATGGAAAATATTTCCTTACCCTGTAAACTATTCATCTTCCATTTCACATTTAATATGTGCACCCATGATAGCATCAACAAAGAAAGTTCCAAAGGCCACACTTAGAACATCTAAGTTTATTATTTTATACTTTTCCAGCTGAAAACAATGGTTGAAAATTCCAGTGTGTCAAGCAGTGGAATTTAAGTTTCTAATGTGTTTCCTGTGTTTTTCATCCCCAAAGAGTTGTAACATACTGCTCACAAAGATTCAATGTAGAAAACTCTACAATATCTAAAAGATAAGGCTAATTCCACTCAGCTACTTGAATTCCCTTCTTTTCCCACATATCTCTCATTTAAGGAATAGTTTATTATACTGTAGAGCAATGAACATTTGCAGCAAGATCAAAGTTAGTGGCCTACATGATTCAACACTTCTGTGATTCTGAAATCTTAGTGATGCAGATCAGTTTAAGGCGATCTCATCTCTGTTTCATACTGCTAGCCCCTCCGTGGAACTCCAAGGTCATTACCCTCTTGTAAGGACTTCTCCATCCTTGTAAGTGAATTATAGTAGCAAAGAAGAAATGGTTTTAAAATGGTCCTTGTATGAATCATGAGTGAGAAAGAAGCAAAGAATAACTCCAGCTGAGAGGCATTTTGTAAACCTCCTACCAATCTGACCATGGCAGAGTCCTTCCATAAAAAAATAATTTTTTTAAGAAATTTAAAATATAAGTTTATTTACTTAATAGTGATAATAATTTATGGGAGGAGTTGCTTAATCATGTTATGCTTAATGCTACCAACCTCCAAACCTGAGGAAACTTAACAGAATAAGGGTATATTTTCTGCTTTTGTCAAAGTTCAATGCTGATAGAGGACAGAAACTCTGTTCTATGTGGTCACTTAGGGACCAAGGCTCCTTTCATAACATGGCTCTGAGTTTCTCATATACAAACTTACAGCAGTTTGCTGCATTTCCTCCAACTCGATAGTCAAAAGAAAATAGAGGCATGAAGAAGACACACTTAACAGTCTGTGAACAGAGGTGAAAAAATGTTGTAAGAAGTCTAGAGAACTAAAGTATAGATTTAGTAGCAGGAAAAGGGAAGATATGGAGTGAGCACATACCAATATTTGTCACATTTGCCATGTAGTATGGGAAGTAAAGTATTTTGGAAAGAGCGAGCTTTTCCCTAGGATGTGGGATGAAGTAGATGGTGCTCGGAAAATACCGTACATATTTTATTTCTCTTCAGAACTATGGCAGTGTTACAAACTTTATTTCTGGGCTAAATTTTGGCCATTCGGGGTGGCATCTTTTTTTCTGTGGTAATCCTTTCACATGTGGCCAGTATTTTCTGTTTAGATTCATGCAACCCCCTTCCCACTTTTGTGATCCCTGACTGAACGTTGATGAAGACTTGCCATTTTTTTTTAAACTTATCTTTTCAAATATCGGTAAAGTACTGACTTTTAAGAACAAGACTTGGGGATGGATATAGACTGAGCCTCTCTACGCATACAATGGTTTGGAATGGCCAGAAGTAAGACATTTTGGTGAAGCAATCTTTTTTCTGAATGTACATGTATACATGTTAACCCTGAGGTTCAGCTGAGACCTTTCTGGAAAACGGCCCTTGAGGAGGACAAAGGGGTTTACTAGGGACCTTAAATTCAAATAGCAACATTCACAGGCAAGAAGGGGCTGGATCCAGACCCAGCTCTTTCAAAGGATCCTGAAGCTAAAATGACAAGAAAATGTGATAATGTATTCTGATTTCAAATAGAAAACAGTAACTTCAAAAAACTGTCAGTAGAACTGCTCTATGACCCTGCAATAGCACTGCTGGGGATTTACCCAAGGGATACAGAAGTACTGATGCATAGGGGCACATGCACCCCAATGTTCATAGCAGCACTTTCAACAATAGCCAAATCATGGAAAAAGCCTAAATGTCCATCACCCGATGAATGGATCAAGAAGCTGTGGTTTATGTATATAATGGAGTACCATATGGCAGTGAGAAAGAATAAAATCTGGCCATTCTAGCAAAGTGGATGGACCTCGACGGTGTCATGCTAAGTGAAATAAGTAAGTCAGACGGAAAAGGACAGATACCATATGTTTGCACTCATAGGTCTAACAAGGGAAACCTAACACAGGACCATGGTGAGGGGAAGTGGGGAAAAAGAAGGAGAGGGAGGGAGGCAAATCATGAGAGACTCTTGAATACTGAGAACAGACTGAGGGCGTAAGGGGGAGGGGGAAATGGGAAGGGGGGTGATGGTCATGGAAGAGGGCACTTGCGAGGAAGAGCACTGGGTGTTATATGGAAACCAACTTGACCATAAACTATAAATTAAAAAAAAGAAAACAGTAACTTTCCCATTTCTACATAGAAGTTATCCTCTTCATGAACTTTAAATTTGAAATTGCATAGATTATTTTACTCATCATTTTATGATTGAATATACTTACAGAAGATTCTTAGTGACACTCACCTAGTGTCACTGGTGAAGTGCTTTAATTCTTTACTCTTTGCTTGTTACAAGTCATTGGCATTTGACCCTAGAAATTAAAACTTTGAATGATTCATTTGTATGGTACTGGGGACATTAGGATCTGTTTAAAGGCATCAGAATGTCCATTTCTGTTAATTTCAGTTTTTAAACATCAGGATAAATGTTCTGAATTTGTTCTTGTAGAAAAGTCACCTTCAGTAAAAACTCTTACTATTTTTTCATCATTAACATATGATTTAGCAAGCAGCTGTGGGTTTTCATGTGGTGTCTAACACATGGCTCTTGGTAATGAATTTACTTTTGCTTTTTGGAATGTGCATTTACTTCTTACATGTTGATAGTAAACTGGCATTTAATATTATGTTAAAAATCCTTGTTTTAAAGAAAAAAGTATCACTTTTTTTCTCTATAGTATTCTAAAAGCCATATATATTATAACTTGAGGAGAAATGTATTTCCAGTGATGTGATATAAAAAATATTAGACCAAAGATTTTTTAAAGTAATTAATTTAAAAAAATAGAGCAGATTAAGCATTATCTCTATAATGCAGTCATTCTTACTTACTAGAAGTGTTTAATATTCACTTCATGGGTGAGAAACCAATACAGTTAAATTTGGCCCAGGGAAAGAGCACATTATTCAGCTGTGTACTTTTTACATCTGTGTAAACTTTTGCATTCTTAGCAAGTGACAGTCATAATCAAATCATTGTTACAACTTGACATATAAAATTTAGTGCTGACCATTGTCCTTATGGCACTGTTTACTTTACCTCTCCATTTTTGTTTTTTGTTTTGTTTTGTTTTTTTCTTCTATTGGAGTCTGTAAGTGACTAATGTGAAGATTATCTGTAATGTGTATCATTTCTGAAAACAGATCTGGATCTGCTGCTGCAAAATATGTCTAAGGTTTCTTGGAAAATGACTTCCAGAACTGGAATTGGGCTTTTAATGGACAACATTCTACTATACTTTCATGATTTACATTTAAATTATATTCCTCAATAAAAATGTTTATATACACTTTATTTTCATTATCTTTTTTTTGCTGTTGTTGGTTATTAAACAAAAAGATTTATATTTATGTGGAAACTGAAACAGAGGAAGTATAATACTTTTGAAATATGTTAAAATTGTCCTTTTTGAAATTTTAGAGACCTACCTCTACATACATTTCCTCCTTAAAAAAATCATATAGCTGAATAAACAGAAAACATTTGCATTTAAAGTAAAAATGCAAAAATTTAAAGTGAAAGACAAAGTACCTATTATTTTAAAAGTTCCTTATAGTTAGCCTAATTTTAGTCCTAATTTGATTATTTAATTATTTTTCTTACTTTTTTTATTTTAGAGAGAGAGAGCATGCAAGTTGGGGAGAGAGGCAGGGGGAGAGAAAGAGACTCCCAGGCATGCTCCACTCTCAATGTGGACCCCCACATGAGGGAAGATCCCATAACCCTAGGATCATGAGCTGAGCCGAAATCAGGAGTTGTGCACTTAAAAGACTGAGCCACCTAGGCGCCCTGCAATTTGATGATTCAAAACCATAATATTTATAAAGGTTGAATTTCCTAATAAGGTTAAAAATGCTATTATTTAGGGAAGCTTATTCAGAAAAATCAGCAACAAAAAAACCCCCTAAAAATGTATTTTAAAAGAAGTATTTTTGGAAAAGTCCTTGTTAAGCTTGAGTCAATTCCTCAAACATTAATAATTCAGTTATAGAAGTAAATTTTCATTTCTGGGATTTTTACATTTGCTTTAACAAACTTCTCAAATTATCATTAATTTATATCTTATGTGAAATGCATTGATGCTGATTATAAAATAGAAAATTAATTGGTGGGTTGCTGCAAGGCAAATAGATAAATAATGCCTTCCCCATCCTATTTCCCCACATGCATTTAAGGCTCTACAAAACTTGAGATATCACCCAGGATTTAAATGTCAGTAAATATATCTATGTGAATAATATTTGGATGAAAATGTTTCTCTCATTTTCAGCTATGATAAAGCATAATTTCTAGAGGCAGGGGGGATGCGCCAAGGAAGACTGGACTATGAAAACTCTATGCCCTTTTTATATACTTTTGCAGCAACCATTCTAGTTCCTGCTCAGGACAATAAAGAATTTGGTGCCAAAGCCGCTTTTCTAAATAGCAAAATGGAACGTTGATTTATACAGTGTAACTTACTTGGTTCCCCATGTTGTCATGTGGCATGCCTCCTGATACTCTTCTGGCAGAGATAACATTTCATTCCTGTTTTTCAGGCTTCGTGAGAAGATATCCTTGTAAAAGTGGCATGACTCACATTTTCTATTGTGAAAAGCACTCACCGTCAAATCCTGTGAAGTGTTCATCCAAACACTTCTATAATTTTACAACCACTATCTAGAGGCCCAGAAGTGCAAGTTAATGCAGTACAGTGATTTTATTGGCCTCTCAACAGGCCTTGAGATAGAGCAACTGTTTTGCATTATCTGGAATATGGAAATGAATGACCTGTTGTTTCTGCTGCTGATTAAACTCAAATCCAGAAGGGCATTCTGTCATCTCTGGAGACGGCATCAATATTAAAGCAGGTATGGTTAAGTAAATCACTACATTATCTAGAACTGCAGGAAAAAGTAACTGTGCTGCTTTGACCTCTGTCCCTGAGGCATTTTCTTATTCTTTTATTCAATCATTCTAAATCACAAGTGGTCATACCCCAGGTCTTCCTTAAATCACCTTTATTATTTTTAGGTAATTCATGCATTGTGCTTTAGAATATAAAAGTGAATGGGCTCAATTTTAAACACACTATAGGTAGATGGGAAGAGCTTCTTGGCATAGGCATGGTGAGATGCTAGGGCAAGTGATCTTGAAATACATGGAAATTCTTATTTTGGTAAAGAATGAGGGTAATATTGGTGGTGATGCTACAGGATTTGTATGGAGAAGGACAGGCAGGTATCATGCAAGATGACTGAGGTACAGTCTTGCAGGAAACTAAGGAAACGGTGTTTTGACTTAGTTCTTTACTAGTTCTCTACCCTTGGGGCCTTGAAAATGAGACTCAAATTAGATGAACTACCTCTTTCCCTGGAGGTTTACCGTGTTAGAGAACTAGACTGTTTCAGATGTCCCAACGTAGCTGTTCTCCCCCCAGTTCTCTGGTAAGCTCTCACCCAGTTTGATTTAGGCAGGATGGATTCTTTGCTTAGCCAGAGCTTTCTGAACATTCACTGGATCAGATGCTTGCCATTATTCAGTGCTATGAAATCTTCCAATTACATGCCACAGAATCAAGAACAGGGTGATCGTCTTACCCCTGCAGTATAATTGCTCCAGTGCCAAAATATAGAACTTAAAAAACAGAAATAAACTGCTGATTCCAAGTATTTTTTCCGTATTTTTTAAATATTAAAATTTGGCCTCTGTCGTGCCTCTTGAAGTGCCATTGAAATAAAATAAAGTCACATGTCTTTGCCAAGCAGGGTTTGGCATTTTTCTTCCGAAAACATTCAAAAGCACTTGGTTCTCATTGTATATATTCTGTTACATGCATATTTTCCATTATGCTTTGTAAAAGAAGTCTAAAACTCTTGAGTCTTTTAATCAGACAGTACAGAAGTCTTTCTCAGCAGTCAGCATGTGAAGTAGGCACACGGGTGTGCAGCGTCAGAAAGCATACACAGGTCCTGCTTTCCAGAGCCTTGCAGTTTAAAGGAGGAGATTAAAACATAAAAGAAAAAAAAAAACAGAAAGAGAACTATCATCCATCCTCTTTTTTTCCTATCTATCTGTCTAGAGAGAGGAAGGAAAGGAGGCTTAGAGAGGAATACAACATAGCACAGATATGTGGCGAGTTTAAAGATAGTGTTGGTAGGCCGGAGCGTTGAAGGATGCATTTGAACCTGTGCTAATTATAGATTCACAGCTAGCTTTTGGCCATGACTTTCTAAAGAGACCAATGGAGTCCCATGATTACTTTCATAAGAATTTCTACCTCCTGCAATTCCTTTGTGGATCCACAGAGGATCCTGTTTAGAATGAGGGGCTTTGGCACTTTGAATGCACTCTGATTCTGAAACAGGATCTTGAGCCTGCCTTGAGCTTCCTCCCTGGAGCTGCCACTCCACTTTGTCATATTCTGTCATCTACTGACTCCCTAGTGAATGATTTATTTTGAAGTTTTGATTTTAATTTTCTCCTCTCACTTTAGCTTTAGATTGATAGTCCTCCTCTCTTGACATCTGTTCTGCCTCACTGAGAAGGCTGTCCAAGTGTAGCACGTTACAGTGTTTCTTTATTATCCTTATAGAACAACAGGGTGTAGATGGGTGACTATAACTCAAAAGCTTGTTGGAGGGTGCTAGGAACTTGATGGGGAAAAGTTCAGTACATCAAGGGCACTGGAAAGCAGCTGACTGCATGGTGTGGCAGAAAAATCCAGTACACTTAGCAATCATTTCCCAGCAACAACACCCCCCTCCCCCCACCCCGCCAAGCCACAGTTGTCTAACCCTACCAACAGTGTGGAGAAGTTTCCCGAGTTGTCGTTCTATGTAAAGGGAGAAGCATCTCATGCTAACCATGGTGGGCACATCCAGCAGAGATCAAAGTCCTTTTCCAGACATTTCCTTTGTGACTGTTCTGTTGGCCAACAAAGCTATTCTTTAGCTACCACTGTCTCATCTCTGTTTGGTGTTTGAGACTCAACATTTCTTTTAATGTGGCAGAGAAAAGTTTCATCATATTTTATGCTGAATAAATAGTTTAATAACTCTTTCTATTTTTTAACGATGCAGTTAATGTAGGATAGAATGTAACAGGCATTTACCAAGGTACTATCAAAGGCCACCATCAAAACACTTGTAAGGACCTTTGAGCGAAAGGCCATTTGGAAGCATATGATAGATACATGCCAATCCCACTGGTAAGTGCTGGGAATTATGGGAGAAACACTTACGTAGTCTGGCCCAGTGTTTCCTTTGTAATAGGTTTTAGAACTAAATTCCTTGCAGGTATAGCATTTTGAGAGGTTTCAGATAATGTTGGCATATGTTATAATGGCATAATGTGTGTTATACATCACACAATACAACTTCTTGTATTAAAGAATGAGCCAACATTTACATAAACCCATATATATACTTATTTAAATAATTTATTTAAATAATTGTTCTTCTTTTATCCATACCCATTATTAGGACCTCCTACAGACTCCAGGCTTGCATTTTGACTTGCTTTGTCTAACTGGACATTAACAAGTATCATGCAGTCAGGGGTTTGAAAAGAGACGGCACACTGGGACTTGTACTCTCTTGTTTCTCTCTCTTTTTTTTTAGCCTTTTTAAAAAAATAGCGATTGCCACTTCCGATAGCTGTGAAATTAGGTGATTAACTAGTTGTTACTTAACCTTCTAATTTCTGTATAAGTCTAATTACATGAAACAGAAGTTGGTGTATTGATTTTTTACTTTGCTTTTCTGTTTTGAGTGTCATTGCAACTACTGTATTGTAAAGGATGGAAAATAATTTCATATGTTAAAAAAATATGAAACTTTATAAAGTAAAAAAATAAAATAAATAAATTAAACAACAGAAAAAAATTAATAAAAAACATTAAAAAAAAGAAAAAAAATAGTTTATTGTCAAATTGGTTTCCACATAATCTTGTTTCTCTTTAAAATCTTGTGAAGAAGCTAAGCAAGCTGGCTGGTTGAGATGGACACATTTCCCAGTTTCCTGGATTTTAGAAAACGAAACGAAACAAAACAAAACAAAACCGTCAACCTTGGGCAACGTCTCAGTTATCATAAATGTGGTGGTGACCCTAGTTGAGACCAGTACTAGAAACATCCAGTTAAGCCCAAACTGTGGACCCAAAGAAACTTCAGATAAATAATTGGTTGTTACTTTAAGCCATTAGGTTTTGGGCTAGTTTGTTATTCAGCAACAGATAGCTGATACAATTATAGTAAATTATATAATTTTAAATGCAGTGATATGAATATTTAAAGGCAAAATAATATTACCAGTAAGAGTGAAACCATTAAAATGCTGAACTGAGGTGAGCTGAGGGTTGAGGGGGAAGGGGGAGGGGGGAAATGAGGTGGTGGTGATGGGGGAGGGCACTTAAGGGGAAGAGCACTGGGTGTTGTATGGAAAACAATTTGACAATAAAATATTATGGGAAAAAATGCTGGATATGTATTTCAGGCTTGGAGCTTTTAATACATCTGCTGGCGATGTGTTCTGAGTCTCAAGGATATTTCAGTCTGATAACTCTAAAGAAAAAGAAATGTCTGAAGGAGTTGCAAGGACTTCTGGTGAGTTCTGATATTAGTGCTCTTGAATTAAAAACATTTTTTTCCTGAAGTATATTTTTTCCTAAATTTAGGTGAGAGCAAGACTAGTTTTATCTCCAGAAAAATAGTTTGTGAAAGCTTTTTAATCCTTTGCCTGTTGTTTGCTACTACTTAATATTACATCTTTGAGAGAAATGTATGAGATTTTGTGTAAATAAAATGGTTGGAAAGCTGGTAGTATCTATAGCATTCCTAATTTAACACGAATTAGTTTGGATTCATTGTTGTATGAGCTCCATAAATCCAGGGACTTTGCCTGATTTTATTTGAGTCACTGCTATATCCACACCCCCATAACAGTGCTTAAGCTCTGACATTCAGAAGGTTTGTCCAAAGCCATATTGGTGAGACTGGTGAGAATCAGTCTACTTTCTTAGGTGCAGGCTGAGAGATTTTTATATCATCTCAGAGAAACAAAATAGACAAACATAGGCAATGTCCCTGTAAGATTTTATAAGATTATTAGAATAAAACATCTAACCTATATTTTTAATTATTATTCTGAGATTTAGGCTTTTAAACAGAAATGCATTATGCATCACAAACACAATTGCATTTTGATTGAATTTGGGCTGCCTGAATTCTATATCTGGATATCTCTATCAACTCTTCTTTACTGTTTTTGTAACATTCACTGTGCGATCCTCTAAACAGAGCCTGTTAATGATATAAAGAAACAAACTTTGGACTTTTAACTAGAAAACTCGCACTCCCAGTTAAGCGTTTACCAACTGCATGACTGGGAAATTCATTTAACCTCTGTAAGCCTCCATTTTCTTACCTATGTGACATCAACAACAGAGTAATCAGTATATTCACAATTTTCTTATACGATATGATGTGTTGTAAAATGGAAGGCACTATTATTAAAAGGTATCTTGACTGAAGAAAGTTGAATGTTTATAATGGCCAAAAAAAATGCGCTTGCAAGTGACTGTATCACCACATGTAAGAAAAGTAAGAAGAGCATTTTCTAGTATAAAGTTGTTAGTAGTGTGTAAGGAGAGCAGAATAGTTCCAGATGAATTACAAGTTGGTTCATATATTTCAACACCTTGCCCAGGCAAGTAATAGTCCTTCAAACTCATGACGATTATTCCATTCCAAAGTACATGGGCAACATAGTTCAGAAAACTGTCATATTTATGACAATACTTATAAGTGTCCAGGACTGAAATCCACATTGATTTAAATTATGGCATATTGTATCAGTTGGAGTTCTTTGGCTAAGTTAAGTTAACAAAGAAAGGAAGGAAGGAAGGAAGGAAGGAAGGAA
>NC_043700.1:109574239-109612634 GCF_006229205.1 Suricata suricatta | reverse complement strand
GAACATGGCTATGTTTTCCCTTATTACCATCACCAAGGTTGAGATCTTCAATTATCTGTGCCATGTCAATGTTGTCCTTGGGTTTAGGGGGTATATTTAACTGCTCTGACATCACATTTAGCTTCAGGCAACTCTGTGGGGCTTTCTCAGGTCTGTCTGCCAGAAAGTGAAAACCACTTCTACTCTACCACCCTGTCGTGCTGGGCACAGGGAATCCTGATCTGGCTGCCTCCCCTGGTCCTACTCAGAAGTGGAAGGCAGAAATCTCTTCTGAATAGTCACACTGAAATATTGCTAGTCCCCATCTTAGTACATGCTACCATCATTTGCACAATTAGACAAAAAGATTTATCCTTGATTCTTCATCTTACCCCATCCAATTGGTTAGGAGTCCCCTTGACTCTACCTTGAATTATATCCCTAAGCCACTTCTCAACACTCCATTGCTACCAGTCATAACTAAAGCCAACACATGGCTTACCTGGATTATAGTAATAACCCCTTCATTGATATGTATTAATTCCCTGCTTCTACAATTGCTGTCATCCTCCTGCCCCCAGAGTAACCTAGTAAGAACTTAAATCAAATCATACTACTCTTCCACTCAAAACTCTCCAGTAACTTAGCATTATGTATGGAATAAAAGCCGTGTTTCTTACAAAGGTTTACAAATTGCTGTATTCTGCATCTTCAGGTCTGGGCTTCTTGTCAATTCTTAAATACACTAAACTCATTCCTTCCCAAGACTTTAAAACTTCTAATTTCCTTCTTTCCTGCTCTAATTACTCTTAAATCCTTCAGATAGCTTCTTTTTTTCTTAAGTTTATTTATTTTTTGAGAGAGAAAGAGAGAGAGTGGGGGCAGGGCAGAGAGAGAAGGAGACAGAGAATCCCAAGCAGACTCCATGCTGTCAGCACAGAGCCCAATGTGGGGCTCAAACTTGTGAATTGTGAGATCGTGATCTGGGCTGAAACCAAGAGTATGATGCTTAACCAACTGAGCCACCCATGTGCCCCAAATCCTTCATACATCTTCTTAAATGCCACTTCTTTGGGGCTTCATTTTCCCAATCCCTTACCTAACATTTTTTACAACATCTATTACTACCCCAAATTAGTGTTTATGAGTTTATTGCCTGCCTTCACCACTGACCTGAACTTTATCCTCCCAAATGAAATCCAAGGCATATATATTACACTGCCTAGTACATAGTAGTCCATCAATAAATATTTGCAGTGGTTGAATGCGTTTGATATTGGAAATATGGTGAGAATAGGACAGTGCTTTATATTCATTTTATTTATTTTTGGAAACAAAACCCATTTCTGGATTAAAACAATTCAAAGAGACTCATTTACTCACTTGGTAAAAGATATATAAAGAGATACTTATGCGTGATTATGTGATTTTACATCAGGTTTTAGCAGAATGTGATTTTTGCTATTTAACCATGTTATGTTCACAGTTGTATAGTATCCAGGAGACAAGAAGATATGCATCATCCTAAATCCAAAACCCATGATCCAGAACACTGTTTAAAATAGCAGAAAATCAAGAAATCAGTGACTCAGAAACCTTTCTACAAACCATAGTAACTGATATGTTCACCAAACTTGCTGAGTATGTGCAACAATACTGGCATAGGGCATCAAGAATTTATGGAAAATGTGAATGAAACACATCAATCACTTATAATGAAGCTGGGAAGGCTTCGTAGTACTATCAGAACCCCAGCTGTGTCCTGTTAATAGTGTTTGACATTTCGTCTACCCCATTTACATCTATGTTTTCATGGCTTCGTCTCTGTTCGTCTCTTGAGTCTGCTTTTCAGAGCTTCTACATGTGGTGTTGGCCTCTTCCACATAGATAATCCCACATCAGGTAGCAGAAAAGTAATCCTCGGTTTACAGGTTTACAGCATTAAAACTTGCAAACCAAATAGAAGAATCTTTTGCAGCGGCTATAGCTAAAGTATCCCTGAGAGGACGCTGAACAATTGAGCTTAGGTCCAGGTCTCTGCTAACTCTATCATTGTGTTGGGGAGATGTTGTATTATGACTGGACCAAACTTAATCGTGTGCACACCCGTTTGGCAAGGAGAGGAAGACATGGGTCACGTGATTGACGGCGTCTCCAGAAACACATGCAATTGTGGGAGAATGGGAGAAACATTCTCAGAAGTAAAGAAGGGAAATAAGAAAGTCATATTGAGCATGTAAAACATTAAAATTATCACATTATTTTATACTTCTTTAGGCCACAAAAAGAAAAGCAGTTGTGAAAGAAAAAAACTTCAGTGTTGTGCCTTATTACTTATGTTACTGATTTCCTTCAGTAACTGGAGAAAATGCACTTGAAATATCAGTTATATAGTATTGGCTAATTCTAGGAATCCCACATAATAATAATAATACTATAGAATCAAGCTCTCATAGAATTAAGAATGGTCAAAAATATAAAAACAGTGAGATGAAAAGTCAATAGAAATGAAGGCAGAAATCAGAGTAATAGATATTTCTGAAGGAAAGAAAATAGCAAAGATAATAATAATAATCACAAATCTAGGATAAGAAAAAGTTCTGGAGTTATAGTTTTTAAATTAGGCAAACCATATTTGCATCATGTTTTATGTATGAGAAAATGTAGGCTCCACACCTTCCAGCAAGCCCTTCACATTTATTCATCGGCTTTCCATGTGGGCTGGTTTATATCTTGATTTTCTATCTGTTGTCCACCTAGCTTACCTTGCTTTTGCCCATATTTCCCTGTAGAACTGGTATCCAGCCCTACATCTAAAATAGAATCATATAGCCTATATTTTTCCAGTTTCTTTCCCTAGCCAGGATATCGCTCCCTATTTCTTATTCCCCCCTCAATCTTCTCTGCCTTTGTGACCATCCTACTATGGAAAGACAGATCTAGTGAGCTCACAACAGCTCAAATGGTTTCTGTAATATTCTTGAATCTTTCTCACTAGAATAACTATATGACAACAAAGATGTTTACAATCATATTGGAGTCATGTACCTTGGCTCTCCCAGCTGTGTTCCCAGAACCATCTCTATGGCTGCTGGTTTTCTCTCCCTAGTACCAGAGCTGATTATAAACTGGAGTGGTTCATTACAACAAATGAGACGGAATCTGCTCTGATTAGTTGGGGGGTAGCGGTGGGCTTTCCCCTTTGGAAGTTCCTGTGTCTTTTTGCTTCTTTCTAGAACCGTGTAGGCCCTAGTGAACTGACCTATACCCAATCTTTTATCTTTCTTTTCCTCTTTCTCCTCATTGGCACAATTTGTGAAGACTCAGAAGGCTTTGCAAACTAATGGGGTCACTATAGATCATCCCAGAGCCTTTTCCTATTCTCAAAACAAAAGAAGAAAAAAAAAGAGAGAGAGAGAAATATTCAGCTTCTTCCTATTTGGTAAAACTATCTCCTGACTTCTGAGGTGGAGTGTTCTCAATAGGTCCCATCTCAGCATCAGACTAAGCTACAGGCCAAAGCAGTAACCAGAGCAACGAGCTGAGTGTGACTCCTGCTGATGGCTCTTTCTGGGAATGGACCAGCTTTATTGGCTCTGTCTTGATTCAGGCAGTGATAACCAAGTCCCAGACGGGGAAAACTTAAAGGGTGAGTTCGGATTTGCATGTGTGTTTCCAAACTTTCCTTATTTCAAAATGAGGGAGTTGGAAAATAGTTTCTGAATTTTGGCCCATTTTACTTGCGTAAGCCTAAGAGGTACATGAAACCTCTTATTACTTAAGTTATGGTAAAGCAGAATGCTGGAACAGTTAATTGAAAATGTATTCCATAAATCAAATAATGTTTCTTATATCACAGATTGAGTTCATTCTTCATTTTTCTGTTAAATTTTATGGATAGGCCTCCTTAGTTACACATTTCACATCTAACCCCTCTAGCTACAATACCTACTTTTTTTTTTCAAGTTTCAAAAGGTAATTTATAGTGCTACAATTGTCAGGGTTCTGAGGATTTGGGAGTGAGGGGCAGGCTGGCTAGATTCACCGTTCCTCAGGAGACTGGAAATGCACCATGTACTTGACAAGATTTTGAAATTTTTTTCCCCATAAGGCAAATTCCAACAGACATGTGGTAATGAGCCATGACTGAATACAGGCCATGCAGTCTACGCTTAACCTCGTGCACACGGCACAGAGTAGGAACTTAGGAACCTTGCCTCCAGTACCCCACCCTCCCCTGGCTGTTTTGTTCTTTAAGTGTATCAGTTTAAAAGGAAGAAGCCTCCTATGTGTTGGCGGGGTTTATTTCTTCGGGTAAGCAAATAATTGGGATAGTGATCTCCATTGTAATTCTTTGAATCAAATACGTGAAGTAAGAGGGTCACAAAAATCCATATGTCACCCACATATAACTTTTCAACTGTCAAGCAAAACTGTAGCCTTAATCTGCACCGTAAGGATCTTTTCAGATATCATATTTCTTCTCATTCTCTTCCCAAATTCCTGACCTAGTGTGGTAAAGGAACATGTATACATTGTAACAAGCTGATCAAATAAGTCACTGAAAAGGGAAGACTCAGTATTACCTTCTCTGTGGAACCTTTGCTAGGAGTGTGGCCCTCAAGGATGAGACATCTGTGTTACAGTTAGTCTGACAGTTTCTTCTACAGTTTATATTAATGGGTTCATATGCACACTTAATATGTTGTGTATTTATTAGCCCACACTGCTGAAAGTTATATTCCATAAAGTCATCACAAGACCCAAGTGTACAGCTCCAAACCAGCATTTTAGAACAAAGGCTAAATATTCAATCAAACTCAAATTACCCAGTACCACCCATTATCACATAAAATAGCAAAAGCAATGGAAAAGGCAAATTGATACCCACAATGTTTTGCTGTTGCTTGATTCAGCGATTCTCTAGACAGCTATAAACTGAGATCTTGGTTGTGATGTTTCTCTGACCATGTGTTCCTTAGCAGCCCAAATGGAAAAAAACCAAAAAACAAAAAACAATCAAATGTTGTAGGGTCAGCCCTTGTAAGTAGTAGACTTCAGATCCAAAAGCATACTTTGATTCTGAAAGTGCATACGATGGATTCCAAAGGGATTCTTTGCAGATGTTATTACGCTGTTTATGACATAATGTCTTTCCAGTATAGACAGATAACTGAAAGTGACCAACAAAAAGAGGGTGATGTTAGGGGAAGAGGGAGGATTCATTTGTGTGCATGATTTCATGAGAGGAGGAATTGGAGCGTCACATATTACAGAGTGAGGGCCAAATAATACATGCTGGGCAGAACCAGTTCTTACTTGCTCTTCCAAGAGAACCTGAAATACAGATGTTACCAGTGCATTTGCAGTGAAAACACCCCTTCCTTGAAAATGAAATTAAAGCTGGACCACTGAGATCTGTGAAGCTCAAGTTCTTTGTGGTCCAGTGTCTTTGAGCAATTTTTATAAACACTTCCTAAGCATTTTATGAGCTATGAAAAGAGTGGAGCAAACTGTGCAGCCACCTGAAGGTCACACGCTAAGTACACTGCTGGAAAATACACAGCAAAGAAGAGGATCTGGGGAAACTCCTGACAAATACTGTGGTCCTAAGGCAGAGTTCTCCCTCAGACTGCACTTATTAATCAGCAGAAATGCTTTTAAGTGTTCTCTTGTCACTTGCAATGAAATTATTGAATTAAAAATATGCAAGCAAGCATCTTTCATTCATGCAGTTTCATTGTAATGTTGAAAGTAAGGAAGAAAGGTATTTTTACTACTGAGGAGGCTGTTTTTTCTTCTGCTTCCAAAATATGGTCTTAGGTTAATTTCATAGATGAATTACTTGGAAGCAAATTATGCCGCTGCTTTTTTGCATTTGTGTTTGTGATTTATTTTCTGTGATACCATATGTTTTGATCTATAGTTGATTTGATTTTGAAATACTTGGTTTCTTGAGGACCTCTATGTATCTATAGATTAGATTGCTGTGGTGTTGTTTTAGGATTCAGAAGCTAGTGGACTCAAAGCAAGTGGAGGTACGTGCAGAAGGCTTATCTTAGTGACTGTCAGCAGCATAGATTTCAGGTTTGCTTGGCATCACATAAATGCCGGAGGATGGGTTTGGATTTGGATGGGAAGGGACAGTTGAGGGAATTGGATCTTTAAAAAAAATCCAGTTTAGGATTCTAATATCTAATTTCTGGGGTTGGATGCTTCTCTGGAATCCAGGAATCCTGGGCAGAAAACTAGATCCAATAGACTTTTAGGGCCCTTAGAAAGAAGCTTGCCTGACCCTGTCTTTTGCAGACGAGAGAACTGAAGGGCTGCGAAGTGACGTATGCAAGCATTACTTCTCACAGATGCTTGGAGATATGATTAATCTTTTAAATGGAATTTGAAAAAGATTCAGTATTACATAGTTTTTCATAAAAACCAACTACTTAAGTTCTCTATTAAGGTCAGCCTGAATAAAAGAAACAACTTTAGAAATTAGACCTTAGCACTTTCAGGGTGCCTGGGTGGTTCAGTAAGTTAAGCACAAGACTTTGGCTCAGATCATGATCCTGCGGTTCATGAGTTTGAGCCCCGTGTCAGGCTCTGTGCTGACAGCTCAGAGCCTGGAGCTTGCTTCTGATTCTATGTCTCTCTCTCTTTCTCTGCCCCTACCTCCCTCAAAAATAAATAAATATTAAAAGTTTAAAAACCTTCAAAGTTCACATTAAAAAATGGTAAGATTAAACAATACAGCTATACTGTTACAAGAAGCAAAGGTGTATTATGAAATTAACCTGCAATGCAAATGTCCCCTCCCAGTTCTTTGATCAGAGCAGGACAAAGCTAATCTGTAATAAATGTTATTATTCTTTCTAGGCATAGGGCTTAGTCTGTTTCAAATGGAACATTTGTTTCCTGTTAGTCTTTTCTATAGGCTTGTTATTCCAATGAACTATTCAAGATGTAAATAATAAGGAAAAGGGAAAAATATTGTAGAAAGAAAGCAAATTAATTCTCAAAAAGAGTCATGTTGGGGGTGTTGTTAATGTTCAAAGCGAGCAATTAGAGAAGACGTTAACATTGGAGATGAAGTCTCTGATGAACTCATAGTGCTAAAGAGATCAAGATACAAGTGAACTCTACAGAGAGGAGACAGTTCAGTGGCCACAGAATGAAAACCTATTCTAAGCAGAAACTCACGGATATTCACCCTTGATTTTAAGTAGAACCTAATGAGAGAATAGAAGTGACAACATGAAGGTTGTCACTGACAAAACTGGCAAAAAAGTTTTAAAAGCACACATTCTATGAATTATATGGTTCTACTCACCCAGAAAGGAAACCCAAGCCTAGGAGATGAGTGGGGAGCAAGAATAGGGAGAATTATTGGTTTTGTTACAAGCTTTACAGCTGACTAGTGGTGTTAGTGTTCTTAAAAAGCTTAAACCTAGTTTTAGTCTCTTTCTGTCTCTCCTGGCCAAGAAATTAGCTATGGGGAAAGCTTTCTTTGGAAAACATGAGCTTGTGACCTGCTAATTAATTACTTGGAACCCAATTATCATATTCCTCTAAATTTCTAAAAAAATCTATGTTAATAAGTAAAAGGTCCCAGACCAAAGAATGAAGGCAATATTTTAGCAAATAAGAGTTTTCTTTATATAAGTGTGAAGGAATATTGAGGACTATGAAGTGGCTCTTAGTACAATGAAAATGACCCCATTCTACAGGTCATTTATTTTGACCTTAATGCTTCTTCATGAGTATTTTTCTGTCCGTGTCCTGATATCTCTCAGATCTGGTTGGTTCAAAAAGAAGTCATTCTTTTTCTCTGTAGTAAATTAAGAAGAATGAAACACTGATAAAATCCTTACATTTTCATGTATTTTAATAAAAAGCATTTTCTATATAGATGCCTAATCTTTTCCCCATTTACCCAACTTGCATTCTTAACTCCATTTATAAAATACTAGTATAAATTGGTGATGAGGCAAATATCAGATAAAGCGTCAAAGAGCAGACTCGTGCTGTTTAAAATTAATATGGTAAAGTTGTATATTTTCCTTAAGATCCTTTAGGAGAGCACAGAAACAGAACTCCTACAAGGGATGTTAAACACCTGATGATAAATGACTCTGCAAGTGATGCTCAGGGATCAAAGTTCTATCCAGAGAGGAGTGATGGAAAAATTGCACACTGGTGGGAGAGCCAAAGCTGTTTGGGTCTTGGCCACCGCACTTAACAGCAAAAAAGCAAATGAGTTGAAATTGCTCATTTTGGCTGACTTTCCTGCCACCTCCCACTCCCTCCAACCTCCCAAACTCACTTTCTGGAATATGGACACAAACTGATTCCCTCTGAAAGAAAGAAGAGATGGTAACACGTGTCTTGCAGATGGGATAAAAGAGGATCTGGCATTTCTGGAAATAGATGACATTCTACTAATACTTTCTTGAAGGAAGTCTAATAACAGAAGACTAAGATAGGGAAGATATAATACATGTGTTGTTCTAGGTGGCTCAAGATCTATAAAATCATCTTTATTATTTGCATAGATTCTGATGAGCTGAATCCATTTTCAGCAATGTCAGGGCTTATCTCTTCAATATAAAATATAATAATAGTATTAATAATAATATCTTTAGGTTATTGTGAACGTAAGTCAATGTGTTGGTCTTCCACTGTATTATCATAGATTTTATTCTATCTTGTAATGAGATGTGGAACTAATACAGCACTAGTGGTGATGGCATTGACTAACTTGTCAGTCATTCATTATCTGTTTTTTATATGCAAGACCCATGCTAGCATATATCATAGTTAGTAAGATGCCTAAATTCTTTGCCCTCACAGAACCTAGTGATCTCGAATGAATTTTGTAAATTCTCTGGACATCTGTGAACAAATGAGTTGAACTAGACGGCTTTGAACGAACCTCTAAAGTTTTAAAATAGAATGCTCCTAGTCTCTTTCATTAATATAGAAGGGAGATAGGAAGTGGTTTCTACACCTGCTCCAATCCCTTCCTTTCTTCAAGGTCATGAGGAGGCTGAAGGAGAGACTTGAGTAAAAGGTCAGACAAACAAAGAAATGCTAGAGAAAGGAAAAGAAAAAAGAAGGAAGAAATCCTAAGCCATAAGATTTTAAAACCTGTGGTTTCAAGTTGGAAAGTTTTCAAAATCAGGAACATATTTCTTGGTGTACCCCTTCATTTCTGTTTTCAGCCAATATCAATCCTATGCTCTATTTGCATAACTGTGTTCCCTTACACTATGATTAAGAAGGTCATGAATAATCACTGACACTTCCTGAGTGTCAGGAACTGTTGAAGTGTTTTACTTGCATTAATTCCTCACAACCACCTTAGTAAGTAAATACTGTTTTACCCTCACTTTCCAGAGCGGAGTCAAAGAAGTCAAATAACTAGCCCAAGGGCACATAGTAAGTGGTACACCCAGGATTTGAATGCAGATGCCTGGCACCTTTACCTCACACTGCTTCGTCCATCCATTACCTACCCAAACTGTTACTTCCAATGCCTTATGATTTTTCGTGACTCCTTATTAGAAAATGTTACTGGTGAAGTCGTTTTTTTATGGTCTCTTTTCATCACACGCTGATGAATGGCCAGTTAAGATCTTGTCTTTCCTTCCTCTTTGCCGTTATAAGAAAGAGTAAGTTAAATAATGATGATTTCAATTTGCTCTTGTTTTAGTTTCTTAGGGCTGATGCAACAAATTACCTCACATTTGGCTTAAAATGATAGAAATTTATTCTCTCCCACTTCTGAAAAGCTGAATTCCAAAATCAAGATGTTGTCTGGGTTAGTTCTTTCTAGAGGCTCCAATAGGGAATCCATTCCATGTCTCTCCCCTCTCTTCTGGCGGCTGTTGGGAATCTTTGGTGTTCTTTGGTTTGTAGGTGCATCACTTCAATCTCCACCTCCATCTTCATTTAATTTCTCTTAAACGATCCTTGTGTCTCAAAACTACCTCTTCTAGGGTACCTGGGTGGCTCAATTGGTTAAACATTCAACTTTGGCTCAGGTCATGATCTCAACAGTTTGTGAGTTCAATCCCCATGTCCAGCTCCGTGCTGATAGCACAGAACCTCAAGCTTACTTCAAGTTCTATGTCTCCTTCTCTCTCTGCCCCTTCCCCACTCATGCTCTATTTGTCTATATGTCTCTCTCTTTCAAAAATAAATAAACATAAAAAATTTTTAAATAAATTGGCTCTTGTTTCTTTTATAAGAACACCAGTCATCAAATTTAGGAGCTCACCTTATATCCAGGATTATTTTTAATTTAGTTACATGTGCAAAGACCCTATTTCCCAGTAAGGTGGTATTCATAGGTACTAAAGATTAAGACTTCATGTCTTTTGAGGGGACTCCATTCAACCCAAATAGCTCTATTAAATGAAATAGTTTGATAATCAAGATGCCTATTGTACTCTACTGTATTCATTAATTCAACCAATATTGGTAGAAAAATTTAGCTATGTCCAGGTTATAGTAGATAGCAAGACAAACTCCCTGTGCTCTTGGAGCTTGTATTGTTATTAAGAGGGAGGTAGAGTGAGAGATACAATAGGCAGGACAAGTAACCAATAAGTAAACAAGTCCATTTAAGAGAATGAAAAATGATATGAAGGAAATTAAACAGGAAAATAGATTCTGTTTGACTTATGAGTCCTAAGTATCTGTGATTATCAGTTATAACTCTTGATACTGCCAATTACTGTATGATTTATTTTCTAAATCCCAGTATATTTTGAGTTTTATTTATATTGCATAAAACTCATCTTGGTATGATAAAGTGGTCAAAAGAAATGACAGACTTATTTGTCATTACTCATCTAACATGTCAAAGAAGTATTCACTCATAAAAGGAATAACATACTATAGTCTTTGATTTCCCAAGGGAACTGGAGGAAATTGAATTGGGAAAACATAACTAAAGCATCAATTCACCAAGCATCAATTTCCTCAAGTCCCAAGCTGTATAACATTGTAAGATTCTTACCAAAAATATCCTCAGGGATCTTTTTCTATAGGAACATAAAATTTTTGGAAAAAAATCAATTTGCTGTAACTGCTCATATTTTACTTATCAGTTACAATAGCAAGATTTTCACAAAACATGTTGCCAAACAGGTTGGAAGTAGTTATTCAGGAAGTAATTCACTGGAGTCTAAGATGACTTCTTAAAACTCAGGTGAACTTCAAACAGTACCAGTCCATTCGTTCATCTCCATAATGCATCTGCCTCTCAAGACGACCTTATCCCAGGGCTGTATAATCAGTAGTTCCAAGAAAGAGCTTTGGTGTTATTTTGTAAACTACTGAGAAGTTGTTCCAACATACTATTTGGATTTGGGGCTGTTATATGTTCATTTTGTTTCTCCACAAATTAGATTTCTTTTTGTTCAATTTCAGTAATTGAATACAAGCAGCTGGAGTTATTTTACTTTCGTTCATGAACCTTTTTATAATGCTAGAAATTAAAAAGGCACAAACATTCTTTCTAACTTGAAATATGAATTCAGGTGAAGGCCTAGTTTATCCTGGTGAAAGAGATTTGGCTGTGCTTCAGACTAAACCAATGCTTGTTTCGGCAAATACTTCAACTCCACACCTTGCTCATTTTCTGGAGAACTCATTCTTCATCATATAGACAAGAAAGAAAAAAGTTGCAGTCTATCCTTTTGTTAGAGTTTAGACATCCCCTTTCCCATAGGCAGTGAAAAAATGCTTTTTTGGAAGTTATTTAGTAATAACTTTTACAAAAACTGTTATGTGAGACATTACCATTGCAGTTGTTTTTAAAAACAAAATCTTCATTAACAAAAGAAGGTAGAAGAGGCAATTAGGAGTAAAAAAAAAAGTAAAAAGTAATGGAATACAAAAGGGAAATGGAACTAACTCAAACAGTAATTAATGCATTTGTGCTGCCATCCCTTTGCCCAACAATAAGAAATGATGTCTGTAAAATTGTGATGTCTGCAAATTTGTCTAGGTCTACCTCTTGCAGAATTTTTGTCTGTATTCAGTTAATCTATGAAGAGTACCTGCTGTGTGCTAGGTGCTGTAGTATGTACTTGATCTGTGCAGGTGAATTAAACACATATGGTACCAGTGCTCATAGCATTGGGTGGAAGACACTAAACAATAACATACATGAATAAATAAGCAAATACATTCATATCCTGAGAAGTGTCCTGTGGAAAGGTTGAAGTGATAGACATTAAGTAGAGGAGATGTTAAAGGAATATTTTCCTGGGAAGGAGTCATTTAAGCTAAGTGCCAAGGGCTAAGGTTAAGTCCCAATTCAATTTATACATTAGAAAGGTCAACTGGATTTTCATATAAGTAGTCAGGGTAGGAGTTATTAACCTGTAACATTGGAACCAATGAGGGTAAATCTTCTGGTCCGAAGCAGGAGTAAATATGTGATTATATATATAATCATTTATTTAGTAAACTGTTGCTATGAGATGGACTATAATGGCTTTCTTGCCGAATTCACTCGCATTATTTGCCTTTGACCTATTCCTATTTGCTTCCTGATTATAGGAATTATAACTGGACTGGAAATCTTGCACTATTTAAACTTTGAGAGTTAATCCATTGATCCATGTGTTAAATCATACTGCTTGAACCCAATCTTTTTTTGAGGGGGGAGGTGTTTTCAAGAATGTTGAAAGCATTAGTGGATGGAATTTTCTGCCTGGAGGTGTCCATTTAGTACAAAACACTTTTCTGTGAAATCTTTAATCATTCTTAGTGTCCCCTTCTTTCACCTTTTGTCTTTTTTTTAATCTGTACTATGGATATAATAAGACTATATAATTTACTATTATATTAAAAACTGTTAGTTGCATTCCTAAGAATCCTTGAATTGACTTGACATAAACCATATTATGAACAATTATTTCAGTGCAAAAAGGGGAATTATATATAGAATTTTAGACTTGCAGTTGCATGTTATTTTTTTTTTTTTACAAGATTTCCCTATGGTAATTTTATACCTATTCACACACAGCTTAAAATCAAAACAGCACTGAGCAAAAACTTTCTTTGAGTACATAAAACTTTTCCTTTTCTTTCTTACCATTTTCAACGCTATTTTTGGCATACTACTTCTGACACATTCTATTGCCTGCACTGTTATAATAGTGACCAACATTTGTTAAGCACCGACTATGAGCCAAGCATTGTCATAAGCATGTCACAAATTTCTTCTCATTACTCTTCATAGTGACCCTATGAGGCAGATACTTTTATTAGCCTCCTTTTCCAGATATGGACATTAAGGTGGTTAAGTATCTTGCCCAAGTTCATAAAATTGGCATGTGTGATTCTAGCGTGTAAGAGTTAAACCTCTCTAGCCTGCAACTGCTACACTTATTTCTGGTTCTTGATTAAAGTATGGAGATCTCCTTACAATTGATTAAGGCAAGGGTGTCAGTACAATACAAAGAATGTTTCCCCAGAATCTGTCATATTGTATCCATACGCTTTATGAGAAGCAAACTGGAAGAAATTCCTATAAAAATGTAGTCATTAGTATCATCAATATGACATGTTTATAAGGTACTAAAAAACCCATTTATAAACACATAAAAATACCAATTGGGTCTCTTCTCACTGCAATTTATTAATAAGAGGACATGACCCTTCTGATAAATGTTTCCTGTAGATAAACCTCAGAGTGGGGCCAGGTAGTATAGATTGGACTGAAGGCACATGTAATAATTATGGATGAAAGGGGTCTGTAGACAGGTTGAAAGAGTTCTAGTTCATTTTTTTAAATAATACCATAAAACTTAAAATATGATTCTAATTAGAAGGATTATTATTCATAATTCTGATATGAAGGAAATGATTACTCTGAAATACTCATTGTGCAGAATCATGCATACCAGCAATAATAGTTTGGCTTCTGGCAGCTTAACTATGAAATTCCTCCTCCTTTTAAGATTATATACCCCTAATATAGAGTTTAAAAATGCATAATGGAAGGAAATATCATATATTGTTTATACAATTTGAAAAATATGCCCCTGAAAGTTCTGCCAATAAAGCTTGCATTAGATGTTTCTCTGTTTATAATTTAAAAAAACCCACCTAGAGATCAGAAACATTTTAACACTTGGGGAGTTTTCTTCTCTGAATCCCTCAAAAAACTGAGTTCTGCTGTATCAATGTGGCTAAGTCTGCCCTGGGCTACTCTTGATGATAGAATTCCTAGAATAAACATCAAAGATGATGAAAGGTAACCTGAACTGAATTTCTTCTGAACTTGAATGAGGTTGAGAGATCACTCTGCAAATGTGTTCCAAGCTGAAAATTTATTTCAGTTGATCCTATTGCTGTGATCCATCTATGCATAAAGTGAGAGGAAAATTTATGGTAAAAATGACTACTTTATAAAAATGTAAGGAATATGAACATTTGGAGAGAGCATTATCAAGGTCTATGGAAACACAGACACACCAACTGATCTGTGTTAGTGACATCCATTTTTGAGAACTTCATTAGTAGAAGTTATCTCATTAAAAGTCCTATCTATCATTTGAAATGCCCCTGGGTAAATCTGAGTAAAACTAAAGGAAGGAAATTCTATAACTGAACAATTAGGTAGTGTGTCTGTAGAGGTAGGAAAAGGAAGAGAAGAGAGAAGGAAGAATACAGGAGACTTCTTAGGAATGTGGTATTGAAGGTTGATAGGAGCTCTACAAGTGGCTATAAAAAATCTAGGAACACTAGAACATCGAAGGATCAACATGGATATAACAGAGATCAATCAGAGATGAGACACTAAGATACTAGTAGTAAATACTTATTGAGTTCGTACTGGGCATAGAGCTAGGAACTTCTTGTATATTACCTCATTTATTCTTAAAAAAATCATTTGAAGTGGATATTATTACTTTTGTTTTACAGAAGAAAGAACAGAGGCTTAGATTATTTAATTAACTTGTCCAGGTCATATGATAGAGAGGAGGGAGATAGAAAATCCTTCAGGACACTAACCGCCCACTTTCCTGGATGCTCTTAGATACCCCTGCAGGGAAACCCATGAGTACGAATGAGAAATGTCACAAAAGCAGCTCAGGGAAAGTTGCTGTAGCCAGGTACACACATATAAGTCTTACACATGTCAGTTAATTCTCTTTTCAACGATCACATTTTAGAGTAGTATGGAATTACTAATATGTATACTGTACACACAGCAAGACACTGGACATATTGTGATCAAAAGAGATAGAAAGATTCTACTTCCAAGAGCTTATAAGCACATGTGAAGGTGCTTGACAACAACCTGCTATGTAGAAGGTATTTAACAAATGTGTTGAATAATCACCAATCCCCCCTCCCCCCAATCAAAAAGAGCTGAGATTGTTAGTAAGGCAATCAGCAGAGATCAGTGAGGATTTGAAAGCATGGATCAAGGCTTACAATATAGATATGAACTGCTCTGATATAAACAGCAAGGGAAGCATGCAGATAGCTGTGGGAGCAATTACTTTTACAGCCCTTGCTCTATTGCCATGGTTGATGGCTCCATGGGAGACTAACATCCCCCCATCCTATTTCCTAGTCATAAACTTTACATCCTTGAACTAATAATATTTTGCACAGTCCCCATCTTGGCTTCACTTAACGGTGCCCAGCTTGTCTAAAATGCTAATAAAATTGAAAGTAAAAGCAAAGTGAAGCTTGGAAAGCAAATTGCTATTGGGAAAACTTGCATGACTGCGCAGATCCCAGCTTTTCTTCCCTGAGGTATTGAAGTTCTTCTCAGGCTTCATCAGCAGGGGGATCCCTGACTCAGGTAATTATCGCTGTACCAGGGTGTGGGATGCTTCCTGATATAGGAAAGAAATGGTTGATGTAATCCAAGCCTATTGTATTTCCTCTCTGGTTTTGCTAAGATTTTATTACACTCACTCCTCAAAAGCAGGGAACTTTCCGCAGACGTGAATGGCAGCACTCTATCAGAGGAACAGCTTCTTTCACAACATTTGATTATTTCATTTGTGATCTGCATCAGCAATCATGAGCTACCTGTTTTCTGTGGTGAGAGGAGGAGGTCAAAAGGGAAATTGGCAAAGAGGCAATTTGGTATGATCCAGTGACTCACAAGTTGATCCCTAACTTTTATTGTCAGATAATGTTTGTTTTATTTTATTTTGTGAGACGGTGAGAGCATAAGCAGGAGACAGACAAAGGGAGAGAGAGAAAGAGAACCTTAAGCAGGCTCCATGCCAAGCAAGGAGTTTGGCCTCCAACCGTGAGATCATGACCTGAACGGAAATCGAGAGTGGGACACTCAACTGATAGAGCCACCCAGGTGGCCCATGTCAGATTATGTTTAAATACTTCTTACTTTTTCTTTCTCTCTGGGATCATCTGTAATTTTTCTTCTAGAATCCCTTCACCCTTTACCTCTCTGTGCATTCAATATCTTCTTTCCTAACTTCTGTTGGGAATGCAGGATGTCAAAACATACTTCTAGATGAAACTTTGTTATCTTTCCCTTTACTGAGTTTGTTATTCTCCAGTGCCTGTCCATACAAATAGCCATTTCTATAAGGCTTTGGTCTACTTTCAGTTCAAGACATATTATTACTTTCCTCTTTTACCTCTTGTCATAATATCAGTAGATTTGGATAAACTTTTCAGTAATTCTATGCAATTTGTATGGTAACCTGGATTTTCTCAAAGTTTTTGACATTTCTCTAGTTTGCTGCCTTGTCATTTTAAAGCCAAGACTTTTCATTAGTTTCAGGACTACTTGTCTAATCTCAAAATAAAAAATGTATAATTTTGCTACTTACCTGAAATCCTCTGCATTTAGTGATTTCATTAAAATTATATTTCCCATCTGTATAAGAGATATCTTTTTCCTACCACTAGAGAGAGACTTCCATTCTTCTTAGTATACTTTTGAAATTCAGCACTTCCCAGGTCTTTGAGCTGTGATTTTGGTTTATTACTGTGATCAGACTTCCTATATGGGAGTCGGAGATTACTGTCTCAAGGCAATTATGGTAAAATTGAGAAGTAATCTCAGAAACAAAGCACATAAGGAAGAAGATTTGCTTTCTGAATAGTGAAAAACATGTAAGACAGTGCCTACTCTCTTATTGCATGTTCATAAGTGATTTTCAGTATAAGTAAGCAGTAGTTTTCTAAACCATGCAGAATTAATCTAGTTATCAATTATAACCTGCCCTAATGTGAAAAGTAAGCATATGTCACACTCTCTTAAGTCATTTTACTGCCTTCTAATAAATCAGGGCATATGCCAACAAGTCCCTTCTTGATTTGCTAATGAAATTTGGTTTAAAACTTAAGAAACTCACTCACCCAATCACTCTTTACAATAGAAAGTCCTTCATTTTTCAGCTCTGGATACTGCTGATCGGACTTGTTAGTTTATAACAAAATATCACCAACATAAGTACAATCCAGGCCTTTTTTGATTTTCACTGGCAAAATGCTGTGGCAGCTGCCAAGAAGGAAATTAGATACACACACACACATACACACACACACACACACACACACACACACACATCTATATGTACAACTCTGACTTTTCCACTTAAGCTGTGGTAACATAATAGGAGAGTAATTCACAAGGGTACCTTGAAAATCATAACCACTGCTGTGGACTGAATTGTGTCCCCCCAGATTCACATGTTGGAGCCCTAAACCTCAATGTGACTTTGGGATACGCCTTTTGGAGGCAGTTAAGGTAAATGGGGTCACAAGGGTAGAGTCTTAATCCAGTAGGATTGGTGATCTTACTAGAAGATGAAGGGAGTAAGATCTTTCACTCTCTCTCCATGCCTGCACACCACGAAAAGGCCTGTGAGGACACAGTAAGAAAGTAGCTGTCTACAAGTCAGGAAGAGAAATCTCTCCAGAAACTCACCTTGCTGAACCTTGGTCTGGGATTTCTAGCCTGTACAACTGTGACAAAATAAATTGCTATTGTTTTATCCACCCAGTCTTTCGTATTTATGTATAGCAGCATGAGCAGACTAATGCAACTACTCTTAGGAAGAACCATGTTTTAAAAAAAAGAAAAGAAGAAGAAGATACAAATCTTCTAGGAGTGAGGAATGTAATGATAATGAAAACCTTCCTGGATGGTTTTTTTTTTTTTAAGGAGCCCTTTTTTTTTTCCTATTTTTTCTGTTTTTCCCTTCTTGCAATGCATTTAATTAATCTTTATATGTTTATAAAGCTTATCACCTAAAGCAGTACAGTTTTTACAACTATAATTTGGGAGAGATATTACTCATTATAGAGAAATATTACTCATTATAGAGAACTATCAGATGTCAAGATGTACCTCTGCCCATCCATTAACAAAAGAGGACTATTTCATGGTAAGTGTCCAGTGATGGCTTTGGTTGGTAATGTTAGATCATTGTCCATTGGTTACTCTCAATCTCGATATTCCTGCATGTGGTCACCTGTTCAGCTGTTACTCCATGCTCACTACTTTCCTTCACTGCCTAAGTACATACAGAGACAATTTTCCTTTCATGCCAGATTAATGTTTACACAATCTTTAATTTATTCTAATCTCCAACTATAAAACAAGTTCTCTGAATTTCACTATAATTTTTTTAGAGATATCTGATATATTAATTCAAGAATACAAGACAGGCCATTTTTTAGAGGCAATGATCAGGCAAGAAGCATAATATTCACTATATAAGTATAAAAACAAATGATTTTTTTAAAATATAAAGAGTAATTCTAGGCTTGCTATTCCTACTTCTTAATTATTTCTAAGGAGCATGGATAGAAGATGGGGAGGGAAAATCTCATTTAGCAAGCTCAAGGTCCTTAACAAAGCCTATAGCTGGACTATAATCTCCATATTCCAGTCTTTTTAAAATTTTTTTTTAAATTTTTTTAATGTTTTATTTATTTTTAATACAGAGAGAGACAGAGCATGAGAGGGGGAGGGGCAGAGAGAGAAGGAGACACAGAACTGGAAGCAGGCTCCAGGCTCTGAGCTAGCTGTTAGCACAGAGCCTGACGTGGGGCTCGAACCCACGAACGTGAGATCTGACCTGAGCCGAAACCGGAGGCTTAACCGACTGAGCCACCTAGGCACCCCTCCATATTCCAGTCTTGAAAGATAAGACACTGATATGGGGTTATATGAGCTTCTTTATGACAGAAGTAGTGTTTTCTTTGTAAAATAATAGATATCCTTCTCATTTCCTAAATAATAGAAATTCTTTCATTTGATCAACATGTAATTGGGATATATTTTTATTATTAATACATTTGTGAATTTTCTATTTCTATTACCTAAAGCAATCTATTTTTAAAATATATTAGAGGATATTGAATGAAAAATTCACTGTGTCCCAGAGTTGTGGTTAAGGCCTTAAACTGTGGACAAGAGGCGCTAAATATCCCTACTGTGAAAGCCAGTTTGTAATAGAAGCCAGCCATATTCCCACAGGGCTTGTTAAGAGGTGAAAAGTACACACCACCCTCTGCCAGCAGTGACTAAGAAGAGAACTGGGGAGAGAAAAGAGAATCATCAGCCTTGTAGGGTGTACTAGTTGAGAGTGATGCTACCTGCTATAACTGACAAATGTTTACATTTCAGAATAAAATAAAATTTTATTTTTCACTCATGCAATTGAACAATGTGGGTGTTCCTGGTTGGATGGCTTTCCTTAAAGCCCTCATTCCAGCTTGTAACTTTGCCATCTTTAGCACATGGCTTCCATACTCGTTCCTGGGGGAGGGGGATTATACCCATTCCAGTCAGCCAGAAAGGGAGAACATGGAATATTGCACATGGGAGGATTTCATGGGTTGTATTAGTTTGCTAGGGCTGCCATAACAAAATACCACAATCTGGGTGGCTTGAAATTTATTTTCTCACAGTTTTGGTGCCTACAAGTCCAAGATCAAAATGTCAGCAGTTTTAGTTTCTTCTGAGGCCTCTCTCTTTTACTTGTAAATGGCTGCCTTCTGGCTGTGTCCCCACATAGTCTCTCCTTTGTGTGCCTGCATCCCTGAAGTCTCTTTACACATCCTAATCTCCTCTTCTGATAGGGACACTAGATTGGATTAGGGCCCACCCTAAAGGCCTCATTTTAACTTAGTTGCCTTGTTAAAGGCCCTATTGCTAAATAGATTTACATTTATTGCTAAATAGAGTTACATTCTAACGTACTGGGAATTAAATCTCTAACATATGAATTTGGAGAGGTTATTATAATTCAGTAATACAGGCCAAATATTGAAATGATACACATCACTTCCATTCAATGGACTCTTTGGCTAGAGCTTTTGACTTATGAGTCAACCTCATTGCAAAGAGATCTAGGAACTATGGCCTACCTGTATACTCAGAAAGAAGAAGAAGGAAAATAAATGGATTTGATCAGGGAGCAATCTCTTCCAAAATCTGATCACCAAATAGCCATCTCACAGTTCCTACTCATAGAATTTACTCACCCTGCCTCCACAGATTCAATATGTATAATCTCCAGGTGATGATAGTCTTTTCTGTATGATACAGATATAGATTTTCATGGTCCAGGGACTATTGAAGTAAAAAGACAAGTTATCTGCCTAACCCCTGTCTCCATATCTAACGTATAATAATGAGGTAGAGACAGAATAACAACAACAAACTGTTCAAATGAGGAAGAATGAGTGATAACACAACGGTGTCTGATAAATAGTAAAAATGAACTCCTGCAGGACAGGCTTTATAAGGGTCCTCTGATGTGGAAGTTCTTGCTTGACTATACCCTCATTCTGTCCCCTGGGAAGAAACCTCTCCTGACCACTATTCTATAAGTTCCCTTCCTCTACTCTTTGGGAGATTCCTTCTTGTTTCTCATCTTTTGTGGCTGTATCTCAAGTGGTCTGTGGGAATAGGTTCATTGGGAGTTATTCAAATTTATAGCCCACTTACTGTTCAGATAAATCTGAGCACCAATGGGTTGTCTGAAGACTTGAGAAGCCAAAGACATATATGCTTTCTTTGGCAATATAATGCCCTTAACACCTGAGGAATATTGTGACCTACTTGCTTCTGATCAGTTTCATGCCACAATAAGCACCAGTCTAAATTCCTTCTCAAATATAACTCTCATATCTGAATTGTGCCCTTCTGCCTCCCCTCCATGCTTCTCTCGGCTTTGAATGTAAGAGAAACTACCTTGAGGCCTTAACAAACAACTGTTTGGGGTGGAAATGCACTATCCTTAATTCAATCTCAAAGGCAGAGCCGAGTTCCTTATTCAATTAAGTCTTACTGGGCCTCCTTTCCCTGAAAGCCTTATCTTTTTTATTTAAAATCTAGAAAGAATTAGCTTTTCGAAATCTTTAAGAGCTCCAGAATTCTGATTTCTTCCTAGTACCCTTCACTTCTGGTTAAAGACTATGCAAGCCTTTCCTGATCTCATTTCTCTCTTGCTGTTACCTTGTTAAAGACATTAAGTAGGAGCACCTGGGTGGCTCAGTCACGTGAGTGATGGATTTTGGCTCAGGTCATGATCACTCACTCTGGGAGTTCGAGCCCCACATCAGCCTCTGTGCTGACGGTTCTGAGCCTGGAGCCTGCTTCAGAATTTGTGTCTCCCTCTCTCTGTCTCTTCCTGCTTGAACTCTCTTTCTCAAAAATAAATAAACATTAAAAAAATTTTTTAAGACATTAAGTAAAAGCCAAGATATAGTACTACTTTCAGTATTTCAAATCACTTCTAGAATCTAGAATGACTGGTTCAGGTGCCTTGTTTTACCATCCAGGCAGGAGATGGGTTTTCCAGATTATTTTACCACTGCATATCCACCACAAGTCTCCATTTTTCTAGCTCAAATACTGTTTCTTACCACTAACTGCCTGATTAGACAATGTCTTTTCTTAAGACAATATTCTACTCCAATACCAGTTTTTGTGTTAGTTATGGTATGTTAACTACTATAACAGACAAATATAAAAACTTTGAAGTTTTAAAAGAATAACTGCTTACTTAACAGTTATGTGGTTTCAGTTTGGGGAAAGGGGAGTTGGCTCTATGTTAGGGACATAGGCTTTTGGAGACTGCTGTCTTCTGTCGTCTTCCTAGACATGCTATCTGCCTGAAGGTGGGGAAAAGACATAGAAAATTATTTGTTAGAGATTTTTGTGAGCTATGGCTATCAGTAGTTCACTTCACTTCTGCTCATTGCAAAGATCTCAGTTTCATGGCCTCACATAAATGCTAGCAATTCTGGAAAATAAAGAATAGTTTTGTGCCCAAGAAAAACTGAGAACAGCTCTGTTAATCAGACAGTCGTCAATGCTCCTGTGGGGTAAAATACTTGTGGGCAAAAGATCTTCCTTCATTTCCTTACTGAAGCTGAGTGAAGAGGAACCCAAGAAGATAACTTATGAAGTTTGGTGGTATCTTTAAGGGGAAATGTAGTTCTTTTACCCTAATAGGTGCCTTCTGAGCTTAGAATCCTCCAGAGCATAGAGTATGGTGAGAGTTCTGAGGAGAAGTTTAGGGAGCCCAGGAATAAACATGTAGTCTTAAATTGCTCTACTTTCTCCCTGGGAGTGGGAGAGTTTAAAGGCGTAGGTAATGAACAGAGGCTGGCATCCACTTTTTGAAGACTCAAGACTCCCAGAAATATAAAGGATTGAGGGACAAGTAGCAAATAATGATTTGTCTGGAGAGAATATTAGGACAATTGCTTCTCAATCTCAGTCTGCAAGGCAACAAAGAGGGCAGTGAATGAACAACTCCTGTGTATGCGTAGGTGGTGACTGAGGAAAATGAAAAATGCCCAACCTAGAGTTTCTGGGACATATATGTTATTGCCAGTGGATCCAAAAAGAGACATGGCTACTGAATGGAATGAAAAAGCAATGTAAAAAAGCTGAAAATGAATAGCACTCTAAGGAAATCATGCACACATTCACGTGGATAGCAAAGTTTCTAGTGGCAGATGAAACCAAATGCAGCCACAATGAAGGCAGGAATATCAATCAACTATCAACAAGAGGGAAGTCCTACAAAAAGACTGTGCCTTCTCTCTTCCTTGTCTTTGCCCCACACTACAGGAACTAGAACTTTCTCTCCTAGCCTTATCTACTCCATGTAGCTGAGGCTTCTGGTTTAGTTTACAGGAGGAGAGGAAATTAATTTTGGATAAAGTTCAAGTTTAAAGTTTTAAAATAAGGGGTGCCTAGGTGGCTCAGTCAGTTAAGCATCTGACTTTGGCTCAGGTCATGATCCCACAGTTTGTGAGTTTGAGTCCCTCATCGGGCTCTGTGTTGGCAGCTCAGAGCCTGGAGCCTCCTTTGGATTCTCTGTCTCCCCCTCTCTCTGCCCCTCCCATGCTCATGCTCCATCTCTCTCTGTGTCTAAAAAAAAGTTTCAAAATAAGATTAATTCTTTGTTGTTAACAGTGTTATTAATATATAATTAATATAAGTTATATTTATTTAAAGTATACAATTTGAGATCTATCAATATATCCATCTTTTTATCTATCAAAGAAATAAGTAAAATCAATATCCATCACCTGCACAAATTTTCTCTTTGTGAAGTTCTTTTTTGTCTGTGTTTGTTTTCATCCAGCATACTTGTTTTGAGATTCATCCATTTTGTTGTGTCAATAGTTCATTCCTTTTTACTGCTGAGTGGTATTCCTTTGCTTGGATATTCCATGATTTGCTTATCCATTCACCTGTTCATAGACAATTGTTTTCAGTTTTTTGGCTACTAAAAATAAAACTGCTGTGAACAATTGTGTATAACTTTTTTTATAGGTATATTTTTTCATTTCTACTAGAAATACTGAACAGTGAAATGGATGGTATAGTAGGTGTATGATTAGCTGACTCACAAATGCCCAACATATTTTCCAACATGGTAGTATCATTAAATACTCTTACCAGTATTGCATGAGAATTCTAGATCCTTCATACCCTTGTCAACAGTATTGTTAGTCTTTTTAATGATACTCTTTCTAAGAGTGCATGGCTATATTCATTGTGATTTTATTTTTTACTTATTTAATGACTGTTGAGATTGAGCATCTTTTAATGTGTTTGTTAGTCATTTTTGTGTCTTTGGTGAAGTGTTCAAATATTTACCAACTTTTTATTATTGAGTTTTGAAATTCTTTATATATTCTGTATATGGGCCTTTGTCAAATACATTCACAAATGTTTTCCACAGGTCTGTGACTTGTTTTTTTAATTCTCCTAGCAATGTCTTTTAAAAATAGCAGTTTTATGGGTGCCTGGGTGGCTCAATCAGTTAAGAATCTGACTTTGGCTCAGGTTATGAAGTCATGGTTCGTGAGTTCAAACCTTGTGTCGGCCACTGTGCTGACAGCTTAGACTGGAGCCTGCTTCGGATTCTGTCTCCTTCTCTCTCTGCCCCTCCTCTGCTCATGCTCTGTCTCTTTCTCTCTCTGAAAAATAAATAAATGAAATTTTGCTAAACAAATCAGAGATTTACATTTTAATCAAGTCCAATTTTTCCTTTATGGATCATGCTTTTTGTGTTATAATTAAGAAATCTTTACCTAATCTAAGATCAAAAAAATTTTTTTTCCTTGTGTGTTTTTCTAGATTTATTTTTTCAAGATTAATCTATAATTCATTTAAGTTAATTTTTGTTCATGACAGGAGGTCAAAACTTGGTTTTTGTTTTTGTTTTTATTGTTCATATGTATTTGTCATAGTTTCAACATAATGTATTAAAAAGACTATATCTTTTCAAAATTACCTTTGAGCCTTTTGCACATATCAGTTGTCTATATATGTATTCAATCATGGTTTATTTACCAATATTACATTGCTTTAATCATTATAGCTTTACAATTTATTATAGCTTTACAATAAAACTTGAAGTCAGTGTAAATTTTCTAACTTTCTTATTCTTTTTTAAAGTTATTTTGGCTCTTCTAGATCCTTTGCATTTCCTTCTCAGCATATAACCTTCTACAAATAAGCTTGCTGGGATTTTGCTTGGGATTGCATTGAAAGTACATATTAATTTAAGGAGAATCAACATTTTGACATTACTGAGTCTTGCAATCTATTTATACATACATTTCTTCATGTTTTTGGTTTTGCTTTCATTTTCCCCAGCAGTATTTTGTATTTTCCAGTGTACATGTTCTTCATATGTTTTAAAAATCTATTCCTAAATAATTTATATTTATTATGGAATTATAGATGATTTAAATTTTTTTATTTTATGATAGTTTCTATTATATGGAATTAAAATTGATTTTAATATATTGATCTTTCATTCTGCAGCCTGCTATACTCACTTACTAGTTCTAGTAGCTATTTTACATATTCCATCAAAGTTTCAGGATAGACAATTACTTCATCTGTGAGTAAATAGAGTTTTACTTTTATTTTTCAATATGGATGTCATATATTTCTTTTTCATGCTTTGTTGGAGAAGCCAAAACTTCCAGGAGAATGATGAGTAGAAGTGATGAGAGATGGTATCCTTACTTTGTTCTTTATCTTCAAGGGAAAAGCTCAGTCTTTTATTATACATGTGATGTTAGCTGAAAGATTTTCATAGGTGATCTTTATAAGTTGAGGAAGTTTTTTTCTATTACTGATTTGTTGATAGTTTTTTTCTAAATTAGGAATAGATGTTGGGTTTTGTCAAATGATTTTTCTGCACTTACTTAGATAAGCAAGTAATTTTAATTTTTTAATCTCTTAATATGGTGAGTTATACTGATAAATTTTGAGGGAAAATTACATTTTTCCCTTACATTACTGGAATAAATCTCATTTGGCTGTGATGTATTATAATTTGTATGAGTTTTTTTAAATTTAATTTTCTAAAATTTTGTTTAGGATTATTGTGTCTAAGAGCCTTAGAAATATTCTATTGTTTTATTATGATATGTTTGCCTAGTTTTGGTTTCAGAGTAATGCTAGCTTCATAGAATGAATTGGGAACTGTTTCTCCTATTCAGTTTTTGGATGTGTTTGTGTAGAATACTCTACCTCCACTTTTAGCCTTTCCATTTCTAATATAGTTACAGTTACTGGAAAGACAACTCTTTTGGTTGTCTACCCATTTTCACTTTCATCTTCTTCTTAACAAAACCTGGATTTATTTAGGTTTATGGCACTTCCTTTTGTAGCCATGTATCTCCAAGAGAAGTTGACCCCATCCCAGCTACAGTAGTATAACTAGTTCCTTTACAGGTAGGCTAATTATCCTCACTATTAATTGATTTAAGAATAGAAATACAACCCAATCCTAGCTACTGAACTGAAGTGAAATCTGTTGGTGCATTTTCTGGGAAATGACCTTAATACTAAGAAACATCCACATTAGAGGATGATTGATCTCTTTTTGTTGTCTGGATTAAAGATTTGATTCTGCTTCAGCCATCTATTAAACAATCTGTGAATGAGGTCAAACGAAGGAGGGAATAAAGAAGAGGTGTCATGAACCTGGAGTTTTGATGACGTTGTTGGAGTAATTTTCCTTGAAACCTGAACTTTCTCTCAGTTCCTATTATGTGAGAGGAGAAATTTTCTTGATATTTTAATTTTCTTAAGGTTTCTGTTATTTGTGGCCAAAAGCATACTAACTGACAAATGTTTAGAGTCATAACTTGACAGTTCCTAATTTCATTTTAATACTCCTGGTTTTCACTTGAACATTTCAAAATACAAAATGCAAATTTTAAAAGGAAATCTCCATGGTAAGCAATTGTGGGGATTAAATTTCATGGAGTGTTATCAGCCATCCAGGAAGTATGATGCTATGATGCTTTAGGCATGAGATATTTATGATGATGATGAGTAGAGATAGGCTAGGTAGTACTATCTGCTTAATGAGTACCTTATCAAAGAACCCTATAATTTCACCCTAGAAATGTTTTTATTTGGTAAGATTTTATTAGAAGCTTACTTTGACACTAGTTTTAATACATTTTTTTCTCCTAAAATATTATTGATTGATTTTTAGAAAGACTATAGGACAATTAGCAGGTTTTGGCTAAAATGAGTATTTTCATAAATGTCTTTCTACATTAATGAAAAAAGGGCATTTAGTGTTTGAAAATATTCTTCACTGTTTATAGAATCAGTGAGCAACTCTTGTAAAATGAATAAGTTTTAGGATTTAGGACTTAGGTCTGATGTGATTAGCTATGAGGAAAGAGGTGGATAAGGTAAATAATTACAATGAAAATGAATTTTATGGACACATATTTTACAAGAAGAATAGCATAAAACTTAATTTTAGCAATATGTAATGTATATTGTATCACTATTTAAATATGTTGGTATAAGACCAATTTGTCATGAATTCTGCTATGGAAGAGTTAGCTTTTGACGTTCCCACAGCCATTGAACAGCAACTTTACTTACTTAAGAGGGTTCCAATGGTATATTTCTCAAGGATGGAATGTTTTATGCTACTAACTTACTGCATGTGGAACTGGATTCTTTAAGTACTTAAATGATTCTCACTTAATGCTTTTTTATAAATTATTGTTTACTTGGTGTAAACTGCTAAGGAGTACTTTGCCAATCATTGGATTGTTCATTCAAATCATTAGTTCATTCAAATCATTAGTTCATTCAAATACTGTAAGCTAATCCATCAAGACACATGCTTTGATCCTCATTCTTAGGATGGGTGAGTCATACAAGAGGTCTGAGGTACTTTATGCTTAAATCTAGGAAGATTTGGAAATACCATAATTCCATGTTTTTCATGGTAGACATAGTCAGATTTCTTAAATTAAGAAATTTTGGACTTTTTAAAGAGAAGGGTAGCTGTCCAAATGTTTCAATGCTTATTCTGTTAGAATTTCAGGAGTTAGTTGGCTGATTTTTTTTTCTTTTTCTATTTCTCTTTCTACACTTAAAAGAAGAAAACATGATTTAGAATCAAGGTTTAATATCTAGTTGGGGGTCTAGATTATCTGTGTGACTGCTGTTGACAGGGAGTGCTTCCTAAATTGAGGTCCTTTGTTTTCATCTAGGGACTCAGATTTTGAGATGAACAACAGTTTCTTTTGGAATATACTGTTGCCTTTCTTTCTCTCTTTCTTTCTTTCTTTTGTTTTTTTTTTTTTTTGGAGTAGCTGGAGTTTTTCTTTTTTAATTTCAAAATCTCAATTGAGGTATAATTTTCCTTTTGGACTCTTGACCAATTACTTTGCAATGCTGAGAATGTTTGCCTATGTCTAATTGACCTATTTTGAGGGATTGTTCCAGAAACCACATAGAATATGAACTGCAACAAACACATCTATATTATTTAAGAACACATTTTTCTGTGATACTTCATCTTTCTTTTTGCATATCCCTCTCTGTTTTCTTTCTTACCTTTAGCATTATCTCCCATCACCTTCCCAAGGTGGCAGTCTACTCTAGTGTTGGCAAGTAATGATGATGCTTGAGAGCTATCCTGAGCCACATCTGAAAAAAAAAATGACATAGATCAGCTCAGAACTTGGTATGCTACTTATTTTACATTTACAGAGTTAACAAAGGACTATTTTCCAAACTCCTCTAAAAACTTTGTCATATGACTGATAATCACATTTGCAGGCTGTACAGTAATAATTTTTTGCTTATGACTATGATTTTACAAATCTATGGATATTCAATCTGTGGGCTAATCTTTCTGCTATTTGGTGACCTCTGACTTTGAAACATCTAATATTTATATCTATTTCCTAGTATCACTTATCATGTTATATATTTTTTCTTACCTCCAATAGACTCTGAACTAGTGAGCAAAGATGATGTCTTATTTTTCTTCTATTCTGAAACACTAGCAAATTAATTGTCATAGAGTAGGTCTTAAATAAAAGTTGAATGGATTAATATGGTTATGTGTCAAAAATGTATGCACCTCTTAAGAGTGGTCTTGAAAACCAATAGTGATAAAAAAATTTCCTAATAGCCAGAGTCTTGAGAAGTGCACATGACTAGAATATATATGAATTATGGGTAGAAGCAAATGGCCTACAGGAGCTCAGAAAGAAAAAGACTGAAAGATTGGAGACAAGGAGGTCTGGGGTAGAAACATATGAATAAACAAAGGAGTGGCATCAAGTGTAAATTTCTTTATATTAGTAGTTCATGCCCACCAGAAAACATTCAGTACTGAAGGGGCATCACACAACCAAGTGGACAATATGATCCCATCAGCTTTGATGCTAGCCAGCTTCTATCATAGTCTGCTCGGTGCTGGTAGGATGGGCACATAAGTGACAGTGATAGAGAAGGAGGTCAAACATGGCCCAGTATCATAGACTTGTTATGGACTTAACAGACTCATCTAGCTATTGTCTCTGATGAATGTTCCTAAACTGTCAGCAATGAGATAAGAACTGATCTCCCAATATAGCATCATTTATCAAGGAGATAGATCATCCTTTGTTGGCAAAGCTGATTATCTTTTGATCATGGAAGATCTAGTAGTTCATTCTTGCAAGTACACACATATATTCTAGGTATGCCATCCTCTAGTACACAGTATATCCATTGCCTCAAAGACTGTGAGTTCACAATAGGTAAGGGAAACAAGAGGGAGAAGGAGTGGCTCCATTTACCATCATTTCTAACAACCCACTGGGGGCCTTTCTGATTCATATTCCTGCAATTCTGGACTCCAAAGAATTAGAGGTCATAGGCTTCTGAAAGGTCACACTTACAGCAGGGGATGTAGTAAGATTGTGGCTGAAGTTTAAGCCACACATTTTGGGCTCCTTGTCTTTTAGGACCACCATGCAAGAAAACTTGTCAATACCTTGGAAGGGGTGATGACTCTAATTTTTAAAAATATTTGTTTAAATTTTACTTAGTTAACATATAATGTATTGGTTTCAGGAGTAGAATTCAGTGATCCATCAAATGCATACACCGCCAGTGCTCATCATAAGTGCCTTCCTTAACACCCAACATCTATGTGCCCATCCCCCACTCACTCTCCTCCATCAATCCTCAGTTTGTTCTCTACTGTTACGAGTCTCTTGTGGTTTGTTTCTTTCTCTCTTCTTTCTCTTCTTTCCCCTATGTTCATCTGTTTTGTTTCTTAAATTCCACATATGAATAAAATCATATGGTATTTATCATTCTCTGATCGACCTTTTTGCTTAGCATAATACATGCCAGCTCCATCCACATCATTGCAAATGGCAAGATTCATTCTTTTTTATGGTTGAGTAAAATTCCATTAGTATGTAGTATATAGATGTAGTATGTAGTATATAGATGTAGTATGTATATGTATATACTATATCTTTTTTTATCCATTCATCAGTTGATGGACATTTGGGCTCTCTCCATAGTTTGGCTGTTTGCCGATAAAGCTGCTATAAATTTCGGGGTACATGTACCCCTTCAAAGCTGTACTTTTACATCCTTTGGGAAAATATCTACTAGTGCAATTGTCAGATCTAGGGTAGTTCTAATTTTAGTTTATTGAGGAACTTCCATACTGTTCTCCAGTGGCTCCACCAGTTTGCATTCCCATTAATAGATTGCTACCTGTGTTCTTCTCTAGGATTTTGATGGTTTCCTGTCTCAAACTGAGGTGTTTCATCCATTTTGAATTTGTTTTTGTTCTAACTCTAAAAAATGCAGGTGGTATTTTGATAGAAATTGTATCAAATATGTATATTGCTTTGGGTAGTATAGACATTTTCACAATGTTTGTTCTTCTGATCCATGGGCATTAAATGCTCTTCCATTTCTTTGTGTGATCTTCAGTTACTTTCATAAGTGTTCTATAGCTTTCAGAGTGTACATCTTTTATGTCTTTAGTTAAGTTTTTCCCTAGGTATCCTATTGTTTTGGGTACAATTGAAAATGGGATCAACTCCTTGATTTCTTTTTCTGTTGCTTTGTTATTGGTATATAGAAATTCAACAGATTCTGCATGTCAATATTGTGTCCTGCAATTTCACTCAATTCATGTATTAGTTTTAGCAATTTTTTGGAGGATTTTTTCAGGTTTTTTATATAGGCTATCATTTTATCTGCAGATAGTAAAAGTTTGACTTCTTCCTTGCTGATTTGGATGACTTTTATTTATTTTTATTATCTGATTGTTGAGACTAAGGCTTTCAGGACTATTTTAAATAGTAATGGTGATAGCGGACATCCTTGTCTTATTCCTGGTTGTAGGGGAAAGGGTCTCAGTTTTTCCCCATTGAGAATGGTATTACTTGTGGGTCTTTATATGCTAAGGTATGTTCCATCTATGCCTACTTTGTTGAGAGTCCTTATGGAAAATGGATGCTGTATTTTGTCAAATACTTTTTCTGCATCTATAAAGAAGACCATATGGTTCTTATCCTTTCTTTCATTAATGTGGTGTGTCACCTTAATAAATTGATTGATTTATGAATATTGAACCAGCCCTATAGCCTAAGAATAAATCCCATTTGATTATAGTGAATGTCTTTTAATTGTATTGTTAAATTTGATTTGTTAGTATTTTATTAAGAATTTTTGCATCCATGTTCATCAAAGATATTGGCCTGTAATTCTCCTTTTTAGTGGGGTGTTTGGTTTTAAAGTCAAGGTAATGCTGACTTCATAGAATGGGTTTGGAAGTTGTCCTTCTATTTCTGTTTTTTGGAACATTTTGAGAAGAGTAGGTATTAATTCATCTTTAAATGTCTGGTAAAATTCTCCTAGGAAGCCATCTGGCCCAGGACTTTTGTTTGTTGGGAGATTTTTGATTACTGATTCAATTCCTTTGCTGACTATGGGTCTGTTCAGGTTTCCTATTATTTGCTGTTTTAGTTTTAGTAGTTTGTAATTTTTTAAGAATTTCTCCATTTCTTCCAGATTGCTCAGTTCTTTGGCATATAGTTTTTAATAGTATTCTCTTATAATTGTATTTCTGTGGTGTTTGTTGTGATCTCTCCTCTTTCAATTATAGTTTTATCTATTTGGGTCTTTTTTCTTTTTGATAAATCTGGCTAGGAGTTTATCAACTTTATTAATTATTTGAAGAACCAGCTCTTAGTTTTGTTGATCTCTTCTATTGTTGGTTTTTGTTTTATATCATTTATTTCTGCTCTAATATTTGTTATTTCCCTTCTTCTCCTGGCTTTAGGCTTTATTTGCTGTTCCTTTTCTAACACCTTTAGGTGTTTAGGTTAGACCTTTCTTCCTTCTGTAGGAAGGCCTGAATTGTTGTATATTTTCCTGCTTATGACCACCTTTCCTGCTTCCCAGAGGATTTGGGATGTTATGTTATCATTTCCATTGGCTTCCATGTATTTTTAAATTTTGTCTTTAATTTTTGGTTAACCCATTCATTCTTTAGTAGGATGTCCTTTAATCTCCAAGTATTAGTGGTCTTTACAAATATTTTCTTATGTTTGATTTCAATTTTCATAGCGTTGTGGTCCAAAAAGAGGCACAGTATGATTTTGATCTTTTTGTACCTGTTGAGGGTTGATTTGTGTCCAAGTATGTGATCTATTTTTGAGAATGTCCCATGTGCACTCGAGAAGAATGTGTATTCTGCTGCTTTAGGATACAGTGTTCTGAATATGTCTGTTAAGCCTATCTGGTCCAGTGTGTCATTCAAAGCCATTGTTTTCTTCTTGATTTTCTGCTTAGATGATCTGTTCATTATTGTAAGCGGGGTGTTGAAGTTCCATACTCTTATGGTATTATTGTCAATGAGTTTCTTTATGTTTGTGATTAATTGGTTTATATATTTGGGTGCTTTTATGTTGTGGGCATAAATATTTAGAATTAGATATTTTTGGTGGATAGACCCCTTAATTATGATATAATGCCCTTCTTCATCTCTTGTTACAGTCTTTATTTTAAAATCTGATATAAGTATGGTACTCCAGCTTTCTTTTGGTGACCATTAGCATGATAGATGGGTCTCCATCCCCTTACTTTCAATATGAAGGTATCTTTAGGTCTAAAATGGGTCTCTTGTACACAGCATATAAATGGATCTTGTTTTCTTATCCATTCTGAAACCCTATGTATTTTTATTGGAACATTTAGTCCCCTGACATTTAGAGTGAGTACTGAAAGATATGAATTTATTGCCATTGTGTTGTCTGTATAGTTGGTGTTTCTGGTGGTGTTCTCTGTCCTTTCTGTTCTTTGTTGTTTTGAGTCTTTTTTGTTTTGTTTCATCTTTTCTCACCTCAGAGAGTACCCCTTAAAATTTCTTGCAGGGTTGGTTTAGTGGTCACAAACTCCTTTAGTTTTGTTTGTCTTGGAAACTCTATCTCTCCTTATATTTTGAATGACAACCTTGTTGGATAAAGAATTCTTGGGTGCATATTTTTCTGATTCAGCACATTGAATATGTCCTACTACTCCTTTCTGGCCTGCCAAGTTTCTCTGGATAGGTCTGCTGCGAACCTGATCTGTTTTCCCTTATAGGTTCTGGGCTCATTCCCCTTGCTGCTTTCATGAGTCATTCCTTGTCTGTGTATTTTCTGAATTTGACTATGATATGCCTTGTTGATGTTCAGTATTTGTTGAATCTAATGGAGGTTCTCTGTGCTTCTTAGATTTTGATGTCTCTGTCTTTCCCTTTCTTGGCTCCCACTATACCTGGCTCACATAAACCTTCTACCCTTTTCTCTCTCTCTTCATTTTCTGGGACTCCTATGTTTCAGATGTTATTCCTTTTTAATAAGACACTGAGTTCTCTAATTCTTAAATTGTGCATTTTGCCTTAGTTTTTCTCTTTTGTTCTGCCTCATTATTTTCCACTGCTTAGCTTCATCCATCCTTGCCACTGTGGCATCTATTCAAGATTGCATCTCATTTATAGCATTTTTAATTTTGTTATGACTAGAGTTTACTTCTTTTGTCTCTGCAGAAAGGGATTCTATGCTTTTTTCAACCCAAGCTAGTATTATTGTGATTCTAAATTCTAGTTCAGACATCTTGCTTATATTTGTGTTGATTAAGCCTCTGGTTGTCATGTTTTTCTGTTCTTTCTTTTGGGGTGAATTCCTTCATTTTGTCATTTTGGAGGAAGAAAAAGAATCAGTAAAATAAAATTGAAAATTAAAAACAACACAAAAAGTCAAATAAAGAAAGCTAGGTCCTAAGTGTGTTTTGTTGCTGAAACAACAAGTTGTTCAAAGAAGCTTGATAGAATACAGGAAAAAAGGAAAGAAAAGAGGGGAAAAAAGCAAGAAATTATTTAAAATTTTAAGAAAAAGAAAAGAAAGAAGAAAAGGAAGGAAAAAACCCTATTTAAACCAAGCCTCCCCCCCCCAAAAATAGATGAACCATCAAATTAGAATTAAATCTGATGAAGTTATATCCAGTTTCCTTTAGAGCTCAATGAAGGCCTTGTGGTAGTCTTCTAGGGGATGTGCTTGGAGAGCGCATTTGGGTGGGGCTTGGTGTATCCTCTCCATTCTCCACTAGGTGGTACAGCTTAGCTTACTGGGGTGGATCAGTATGGTGTGTATGGGCATTTATGAACTTGTGTGGAGAGGTGAAAATGGTATCAGCCAGCTTCTTAATTTCTGGTACAGGAACTCTGTGCTTTCACTGACCTGCAGTCAAGCACCCCTCCTCTGTCTTGGGCTTTCAGTCACTCCCTTCTTTTACACTGTTCATGTCCAACAAACACCTCCCTCAGCCTGCCAGGTGGCACCTCCCTCATTTCTGAGAACCCTGTGGCTTGCACCCACTGTGACCCTTGGGGGGAGGGTCTCACTGAGCAATAGCTGAGTGCTGGCTTGCCCCTGAGGAACATTTGTCAATTTGTGCTATGGCAGAAGTTCAGGGATTGTGGCCAGGTGCCGACTTGCTCAGTGCAATGGCAATAGTGCAGTGGCAGCAGTTCAGAGATTATGGCCAATCACAATACACATCCAGTGCCAGGTTTCACCACACTTTGGCATTTTTGTTCCTATACCAGCAAATATTGCTATTCTCTGGGGTCCTCTGGGAAGTTTACCTGTGAAAAGGTCATCTGTCCGCTACCAAATGCCCTACAAGCAAGGGAACTGCTTCTCTCTGTGTGGCCCATGGCTGTGTGGCTGTCCTCCCTATTTATAGAGTCCTAATGGTATTGAAACCCTCTTCTTTCTTCCCATCAATGGTTTTGGGGAACAGATTTCTTGTTCAATCTGTTATGTTTTCACTCTTTCTCTTTCTCTCCAGCTACTTTCAGTGTGTGTGTGGAGAGCTTTTCCTGCATTCCACCCCCCTTCTCTATCCTCTCTCCACAAAAACAGCTCCCTACCCTCCTTGGCTTCTCTCTCCCCCAGTTCACCTCTCCACACTGAATACCTGATGAGTTCTGTGGCTCAAGTTATAAAGATTGTTGTATTAATTCTTAGGTCAGTTTTTCAGGTGTGCAAAATGGTTTGGTGCTGATCTAGCTGCATTTCTGGGACAGGAGAAGCTGAGAACTTCCATGCTGCTCTCCCATGTCCTCCCCACCCCCTGAAATAAATATTTAATAACTTAGAAGTGTTTTGACATTATATAGTGTCTTAACTTATATTGTGAAACTACATGGGTTAACATTGTTTCAATCATGGATTCTTACATGTTATAAGGGTTACTTCAGTCTGTTCCATATGATTCAATAAGATCATGTGCTCATTAAACCTAAGGCAAGAATTTAAAGAATCATAGCATTTATAACTAATGTACTAATAATATTAAACTTACTATCTTTGTTTGAAAGCTCAGGTTCCTTTGTAACACTAATAGATCAACAATTGTTATGGATTGCCTTCTCTGAAAGAATGATTTTAGTTTTATCTGGGCTTCAGTGGCCCAGAGATTGCCACATTACCATCTTAGCCTTCTTTTAGAAGGATTAAAAAGTGTTTTTGAGATATCCTCTGTGGTTGCAAGGGAAGGAATTGGGAGAGGGAAAGATGATATTCAAATTCCTTAATTTTGCTATAGCAAGCCCTGGAATAGCAAAATTTTGCTTGGAAAAAAGCATTCTTGGCCAATTTTAGCAATGCCAACGCAAGTTCTCTTGATACCACATTTCTATTAATTTCTTAAATGTTTTTTGAGAGAGAGGGCTCAAGTGAACAAGAGACAGAGAGAGAGAATCCCACAAGAGTCGGGTGGGGGCAGAAAACAAGAGAAGAGAGTTTGCCCAAAGTGGGGCTCATGTTTACCTGAAGTGGGGCTTGTGTTCACCAAAGCAGGGCTCGTGCTCATCTGAAGCAGGGCTCATGTTTACCCAGTGAGGTGCTTGAGCTCACCCAAAGTGGGGCCCAAGCTCACTCAAAGCAAGATTCAAACTCACTAACTGTGAGATCATGAGCTGAACCAATGTCAGATGCTTAACTGATGGAGCCACCCAGGTGCCCCTAATTTCTTAAAATTTTTACTTTTATTTGTTATGATAATTCATATTCATATATTTGAGATGGGTGCATGTAGATACCTTTTCTTTACTAGGTTATGGACATAGAATAATAATAAGTCAAGGCCCATCACTTCAAAGACTATTACTGTTTATTTACTTATTTTGAGAGGAAGTGGGGGGCAGAGAGAGGGTGAGAGAGAATTCCAAGCAGGCTCTGTGCTCTCAATGTAAAGCCTGATGAAGGGTTTGATCTCATGAATCACGAGATCAAGAATCAAGTACTTAACCCATTGAACCAGGTACCCCACCTCAGAGAATCTAAATCTAAGATGGTGCTAGGGATAGTCCATGCAAAGCTTTCAGTACATTGTTCAACACAGAGTAGGCATTTACCCAGGTAAGACATTTGAAAATGAAAGAAGAAACAACTTTAATGTTTCAATAGAAATGATTAAAGAAATGGTGGTATTTCCTACATAGAATGCTGTGTGCCTGTTAAAAAGAATGAAGAAGAGCCATATGAACTAAATTGGAAATATCTCTGAGACATATTAAATGGAAAAAGTAAGTCTGAGAACTATGTATATAACATGACCTATTTAGGCTAAAAGAAATTCATATATAATACGTATATGTAAAACATATACATATTCTGTATAGAAATTTATATCTATCCCCTAGACAATAGAATCCAGAAGAATATATATAACCTGGGAAAGGGAGAAGTTTGGTATAAGTCAAGGTAGAATATTGTTTGGCTCTATCAAATTCTATACTGTTTGAATCTCTTAGAATATATTCTTGTTTTACTTTTATATATTAAAAAAATGGGATGGAGCTCCTGGGTGGCTCAGTTGGTTGTGTGTCCACCTTTTATTTTTGGCTCAGGTCATAATCTCATAGTTCATGGGATCAAACCCCATAGTGGACTCTGCACATGGAGCCTGCTTGGGATTCTGTCTCTCCGTCTCTCGTTCTGTCCCTTCCCAACTTGCATACATATGTTCCCTCTCTCTCAGGAAACATTTAAAAAATTAATTAATTAAACTAAAAATGAATGGGGGGGAGGGGCCCAAGATAGTGGAGAGGAAGGTAGCTCAGTAAACTCCGACCACCCCATCTATCGAACTGAGAAGGATATTACTCTCATCTGCGAGAGCAGAAGGAGAAAATACGGACTCCAGAAAGAATAGAACCTCAAGGATACCTGAGTGAGTGAGGGCGAACGGGGGAGATCTGAAAACGGGCCAGCCCGGGACGGGCAGGGGAGGCAAGATCCCCAGCCCAACGTGGGGGAAGTACGGGGAGCATGAGAGACAAAGGGAAGAGACAGGGGAGTGCACTTCCCGGCTTTTCTCCCTGTGAAAAGCAGCCAGAGCACAGCAACACAGGGGAGCGGACCCCCCCCCAGCGGCGGAGAGCAGCCGGAGCACTGCGGCGCTAGGGGCAAGCAATTCGAACTTCGTTTTGGAACGGGACCACAGACCGCATTTCCAAGGTGCACCTCGCCGCCTGCATGGACTGCTCAAATCCCGGGTGCCACAGGAAAAAATAGGGCCCACAACTACTCGACCTCCGACAAGGAGTCAGGGGCGGGTGGAGACCTGGGCACGCGCTTAGACTGCAGGAGCTCCCAGCTCATTTCCAGCAGCACACAGCGCCTTGAGCAACAGCTATCGGAAATCAAGGGAGACTCAGGGGTTTTTTTTTTTGGATTTTTTTTTCTTTTTTCTTTTTTTTTTTTTTCCTTTCCCCCATTGGAATCCCGATCCTGGCTGGGGGTGGGGACTCCTCAATTGAGTCTGTGAAGGTGCACACTTCACTTCCTGCTACTCATTTACCCTCAGGCAGGGGCGGAGCCTCTGATAACAGCCTCCAAGACTTACCACATCAAACCACACCTATCCACCAGAGGGAGATGCTACTTTTTTTTTTAATAATATAAAAAAATTTTTTTCCTTTTTTCACTTGTTTTGTACTTATTTCTTTGTCATTATTACCTTTTTTCTTTTTTCTTTACTCAATTCTTTTAAATTTTACTCCTT
>NC_043700.1:109569552-109574139 GCF_006229205.1 Suricata suricatta | reverse complement strand
CTCTTCCACAACTCCTGGCAACCATAATTTTTCTTTCCACTCCTTTGAATTTTTTTTAGAAAACAAAATGTTTTGGCATGCCTGGGTGGCTCAGTCAGTTAAGTGCCTGGCTTTTGATTTTGACTCAGGTCATGACCTCACAGATTCGTGGGTTTGAGCTTCACAGCGGCTCCACGCTGGCAGTGTGAAACCTGCTTGGGATTCTCTCTTTCTCTCTCTCTCTTTCCCTCTCTCTCTGCCCCTTTCCTGCTGCTTCTCTCTCTCTCTCCCCTCCTCTCCTTCTCTCCCTACTTCTTTCTCTCTCTCAAAAAATAAACTTAAAAGAAGAAAACAAAATGTTTAAATTGTAATTTTCTTCCTATAAGCTAACACTATTTCCCAAGAAAATGATACAATTTTACACAGTATTTCATAGCCAAGGGGACTACATCGGTCTCTGCTTGTGCTTTGGATTCATTTTGCAGTAGATGAGCTACTGCCCTCACCTCTTCACTCAGTAACAGTCCTTGTAGTGCTTCTTACTGACCTAAGTAGTCTTGGATCCCAAGGAAACTGCAGGGCTGGTACCTGGAGATTGGAGAGAAGTGAAGCTACTGCTGTGCTGCACTTTGCACAAATTGGAACTCCTGTGGGGGGTGGGAGTCCCTGCAGAAAAGTGGACAGTGTGCACGGGGTTAGTTGTACAAGGGCTCAGATATAGTCTGAGGGTTCAAAGAAGAAACCAGCATTTTCTTTACAAATACAGTTGAGTGCTAAATATGGAATGAACCTAGCCCCGCTGGGCACCCATGCCTGCCAGACTGCCCTGGAAGTATCTGCTAACTACTCCTAAGAATCTGACTACTCTAGGTAGCTCATATAAGTGGAAAACAGCATTTGTATTTTTGTGTCTGGCTTATTTCACTCAGAATGTCCTGAATCTTTGTCATGTCCTCCAGGTTCATCCATGTTGTACCATGGGTCAGAACTTACTTCCTGGGAGCCTGGGATGCTCAATTGGTTGAGCAGTCAACTTCAGTCTTGGTCTCATGGTTTGTGAGTTTGAGCCCCCACATCAGGCTCACTGCTGTCAGCTCAATGCACATGAAGCCCACTCAGATCCTCTTCCCCCTTTATCTGCCCCTCACCTGCTTTCACCTTTTCTCTCAAAAGTAAATAAACATTAGAAAAAAAGAATTTATTTCCTTCTCAAGACTGAATAATATTCCATGGTTTCTGGGTATATGTGCATTCACATACCTACATACCTCACATTTTGTTTATGTATTAGATAAACCTTTTTAAAGTGATATTTCAACTAGCTTTAATACAGAATAAGAATGTGGATAAGGGGTGACATTCTGATATAAAATTTAAAGAAAATTGAAAACCAGAAAATAAGAATTTAGGAAGTTGTAAACTAATCTCTCTCAGAGTTGCAAAGAGCTTTTATTTGGGGGGTCATTAGGAATATTAATCAAGAAAGAACTGGAAGACAAATACTTGCCCCTATAGATTAGAGAATAAACTAAGTAAAACCAAATAGATATGGTATAATTTCACTATTTCAGACTCTTGTGTCAGACATTTAGTTACATGTGAATTTTTTAGTGTCCTTCTATTTAAACTCCTGAAGGAACTGATTAAATGAACTTTAGGATATTTTACAAGAAGAGTTGTTAGGAAGACAGCATTTTAAACTTTGCCTAATTTACCCTGTATCCGGAGGCATAACTAAAATTTTATTATATAAAAGAATGGAGGAAATTGAAAACAGGGTGTTACAGAATGTTAACAAAACATCATCCCTGTACACATAATATTTATATTGCCAAATGCCAGTAGGAATTTCTTTTGCATTTTATTTTTGTATAATTACATGTGTCAGGAATTCTAAATAATTAGGAGCCAAAAAGGGAAGAAGGTAAAAAAAAAAATAAAACCTTTCCAGTGTTCCTCTTTGTTAAATACTTGCAGGCTGAGTATCTATGATCCACCAGCTTTCAGAGAATATACTCCATGTATTCTTGAAAACTAGTTAAAATCTTTTGCTTTCTTTTTGTGTTAATATGAAGACCTTATAATCACTTACTTCCACGTATCAGAATGGTATGTTATGACAGACAAAGATTGTGTTCTCTTTACCAAGGTCACTGCCAGAGTTCAGGAAGACTGAGGACTCATGTCTGTGTTGCTGTGGCATATGCCACCTCTCTTTTTCCTTTGCTCTATTTCCCTTCTTTCTGTGCCGCCTTCTTTCTGTTTTACTCATTCAGCCATGATGTGATTTTCCCTGGCAGCAATCGTGTAATTTTTCACTTGTTTTGGCTTAGAGTTCATTCGATTGTTCAGACTCACTTATCACTGTATCACTAATATTGTAAGCTTTCCTCTCTCTTAGAGAGACGATATGAGAAAAGAGAGACAAAAGTACTCAGAAAAGAAAAATGGCAGCACCACAAAATGCAAGGAAAACACTAAAGGCATTGTATAAAAAATTTTATGACTATAGATTTTTTGGTTAAATCAGTCTTTTTTTTTCATATTTGCTCTTTATTATATAACCATCTCGAGGAATGATTGATAAATGGGAAATATGGATGATATGTAATAAGTATATAATAGTGTTAAAACATGCAAATTTAATAATATGAACTTCAAGTGGAACATGTTTCTCAAATTTCATATGGAGCTGATGAACTAGATATTCACTAGATATTTAATAAATGTCTATTAAATTGAGTTGATCTGTAAGTCAGGGATTATATCTTTATAATGTACCTAATAACTCTATATGAAAACAAATAAAATTAGCAGTTCTTATCACAAGAAGAAGAATTTATAACTACGTATGGAATAGAGATGTTAAGCAGACTTGAGAGTTTTTAATTATATATACAAATATTGAATCCTTTTGTTGTATACCTGAAACTAATGTATATCAATTATTTCTCAATAATGCTAATACTAATAAAAGAATGTGTTCTGAAATCTTCATGAATGACTGTGAGGGAGTTTTGCACATCTTCCTAAGACACACTGGGATGCATACCTCACTTTCACCAAACCTACATTGATGAAAACTGTCCTTGATTCTGCTTGAATCTTGTCATTGAACCTGTCTCATATCCATTAATCATCACATTTCTAGTTTTGTAAGCCAAATCACTGACAAAACAGCCTACTCCATTCTATTCTTTCTATTTCCTTATTTCAAGTCCTACTAATCTCTTGGTTGAATTACTACAACAGCCTCTAAACTCAACTTTTTGCTTGTATTTTATTCCATTCCCAGATTTCGAAATGAAAATAGGGCCATTCTACTGTCCTGTTGAAAGACAGATTCATTGAAAGAAACTTCACTGGTTCTATAATTCTTATGCCATTATCTTCCATTCTTTTCTGATTGCACAATCCTATTTTTCAGAGAGATAAACATATTTACATATAGAAAAATAAGAGGATAAAAATTAAATGTAATGAAAAATTCAAATGCTCTGTCACTCTTAAAAGCTAATATCTCAAGAATAAAATTAATCACCAAAGATAGTGGATTTAAGTATATATTAAAAAGAACTTTATTAATTTCCATTTATATTATTTGGCTTTATGTCAAATATTTTTTATTTAGACAGATAACATTGTGTAAGTTTAAGATGTACATATCATACTGGACATATAACATTGTGTAAGTTTAAGGTGTACATGTTACTTTGATACATTTATATACTGTCATGTGGTTGCTATTGTAGCAATATTTATCACAGTACAAAATTATAGGACAGTGTTGTCTGTATTTGTTGTACTGTGCATTATATGTCTATGGCTTATTTACTACTCATTTCAAGTTTGTACAATTAAACGTCAATTTTATCCTTCCCCATCCCTCATATTCTAGTAACCACCATTTTACTCTGGTTATTATGAGTTTGATTTATTTAGATTCCACCTGTAAGTGGAATATCATATCATGTAGTATTTGTCTTTCTCTGTCTCACTTATCTCACTTAGCATAATGTACTCAAGGGCCATCCATGTAGTCACAAACAACAGGATATTCTCCTTTCTTGTAACTGAAAAATATTCCATTATATATACCACATCATTTTTTATCTGTTAATGGATATTTATCTTGTTTCTATACCTTGGCTATTGTTAATAATGCTGTGATAAATATGAGAGTGCAGATATATTGTCTTGTTTTCATTTTATTTGGGTATATACCTGAAAGTGAAATTGCTGGATCATAAGGTAGATCTATTTTTAATTTTTTTGAAGAACTTCCATATTGTTTCTGATAATGATTGGATCAATTTTCATTCTTACCAACAGTGTAAAAATGTTCTCTTTTTACCACAGCCTTGCCAGCACCTATTGTCTCTTGTCTTCTTAATAATAGCCATTCTTTATTTTATTTTTTATTTTTTATTTTATTAAAATAGTTTATTGTCAAATTGGTTTCCATATACCGCCCAGTGCTCTTCCCCACAAGTGCCCTCCTCCATTACCACCACCTCTTTTCACCTTCCCCTGCCCACTTCAACCCTCGGTTCAATTTCAGTATTCAGTAGACTCTCAGGTTTTGTGTCCCTTTCTCTCCCCAACTCT
>NC_043700.1:109565637-109569452 GCF_006229205.1 Suricata suricatta | reverse complement strand
TTTTTTTTCTGCTGCTTCATTATTGGTGTATAGAAATGCAACCAATTTCTGTACACTGATTTTGTACCCTGCAACGTTACTGAATTCATTGATCAGTTCTAGAAGGCTTCTGATGGAGTCGATTAGGTTTTCCATGTAGAGTATCATGTCATCTGCAAAAAGTAAAAGTTTGACTTCTTCTTTGCCAATTCTGATGCCTTTTATTTCCTTTTGTTGTCTGATTGCTGATGCTAGGAATCCCAGCACTATGTTAAACAGCAGTGGTGAGAGTGGGCACCCCTGTCATGTTTCTGATCTCAGGGGGAAAGCTGTCAGTTTTTCTCCATTGAGGATAATATTAGCTGTGGGCTTTTCATAAACTGCTTTTATAATGTTTAGGTAAGTTCCTTTTATTCCAACTTTCTCAAGGGATTTATAAAGAAAGGGCACTGTATTTTGTCAAATGCTTATTCTGCAACTATCGACAGGATCATATGATTTTTATTCTTTCTTTTGTTAATGTGATAGATCACATTGATGGATTTGTGAATATTAAACCAGCCCTGTAACCTAGGAATGAATCCCACTTGATCATGATGGATAATTTTTTTATATGCTGTTGAATTCGATTTGCTAGTACCTTGTTGAGTATTTTTGCATCTGAATTCGTTAAGAATATTGGTATGTAGTTCTCTTTTTTTCTGGGTCTCTATCTGGTTTGGGTATCAAGGTGATGCTGGCTTCATAGAATGAGTTTGGAAATTTTCCTTCTATTTCTATTTTTTGGAATAGTTTGAGAGGAATGGGCATTAGCTCTGCTTTAAATGTCTGGTAGAATTCCCCTGGAAGCCATGTGGTCCTGGGCTCTTATTCGTTGGGAGATTTTTGATAACAGATTCGATTTCTTCACTGGTTATTGGTCTATTCATGATTTCTATCTCTTACCATTTGAATTTTGGCAGTGCATGTGCATTTAGGAATTTGTCCATTATTCTAGGTTGTCCAGTTTGTTGGCATATAATTTTTCATAGTAATCTCTAATGATTGCTTGTATTTCTGAGGGATTGGTTGTAGTAGATCCATTTTCATTCATGATTTTGTCTATCTGGGTGCTCTCTCTTTTCTTTCTAAGGAGCCTGGCTAGAGGTTTATCAATTTTGTTTACTTTTTCAAAGAACTAAATCTTGGTTACATTGATCTGTTTGGCTGTTTTCTTTTAAATTGATTCTATATTGTTTATTACTGCCCTGATGTTTATTATTTCTTTTCTTCTGCTGGGTTTGGGGTGCTCTTGCTCCTCCCCTTCCAGTTCTAGTAGGTGCTCTGTTAGATTTTGAATTTGTGCTTTTTCCAGTTTGTTGAGATTGGCCTGGATTGCAATATACTTTCCTCTTAGGACTACCTTTGCTGTGCCCCAGAGAGTTTGGATTGTTGTATTTTCATTTTTGTTGGTTTCCATATGTTTTTTAATTTCTTCTCTAATTGCCTGATTAGTCCAATCATTCTTTTGTAGGGTAGTTTTTAACCTCCACATTTTTGGTGGTTTTCCAGGCTTTTTTCCTGTGGTTAATTTCAAGTTTCATAGCATTGTGATCTGAAAGTGTGCATGGTATGATCTCAATTCATTTATATTTATGGAGGGCTGCTTTATGCCCCAGTATGTGATCTATCTTGAAAAATGTGCCATGTGCACTAAATAAAAGGTGAATTTCCTAACTTCAGGATGCAGAGTTCTAAATATATCTATCAATTCCATCTGTTCCAATGTGTCGTTCAGGTCCATTGTTTCCTTAGTGATTTTTTGTCTGGTTGATCTATCCATTGCTTCAGTGGAGTATTGAAGTCCCCTGCAATTAGCACATTCTTATCTATAAGATTGTTTCTGTCTGTAATTAATTGTTTTATGTATCTGAGCACTCCCAAATTTGGTGCATAGATGTTTATAATTGTTAGCTTTTCCTGATGGAGATACCCTGTAATTATTATATAATATCCTTCTTCATCTCTTGTTACTGCCTTTACTTTAAAGTCCAGTTTGTCTGATATAAGTATGGCTACTCCGGCTTTCTTTTGACTTCCACTCACATGATAGATATTTCTGCATCCGTTTACTTTCAACCTGAAGGTATCTTCAGGTCTCAAATGAGTTTGTTCTAGACAGCAAATAGATGGATTTTGTTTTTTTATCCATTCTACTACTCTGTGTCCTTTGGTTGGAGCATTCAGTTTATTTACATTACTGTTATTGTTGAAAAATGTGGGTTTAGAGTCATTTTGTTCTCCGTAGAATTCATGTTTATAGTGGTGTCTCTGGCACCTTGTATTCTTTGCAACATTTCCCTTATAGAGTCCCTCTTAGGATTTCTTGTAGGTCTGGTTTAGTGGTCATGAATTCTCTCAATTTTTGTTTATTTGGGAACACTTTTATCTCTCCTATTTTGAATGACTGGCTTGCTGGATAAAGGATTCTTGGCTGCATGTTTTTTCTGTTCATCACATTGAAGATTTCCTGCCATTCCTTCCTGGCCTTCCAGGTTTCATTAGGTAGATAGGTCTGTAACCACTCTGATGGGTTTCCCTTTGTATGTTAGGGCCCTTTTCTCCCTAGCAGCTTTCAGAATTCTCTCTTTATCTTTATATTTTGCCAGTTTCACTATGATATATTGTGCCGAAGGTTGATTCAAATTATGCCTTAAGGGGGATCTTTGTGCCTCTTGAATTCGAATGTCTATTTCTTTCTCCAGCTTTGGGAAATTCTCAGTTATAATTTGGTCTAGTATCCCTTCAGGACCTTTTGCTCTTTCTTCCTCTTCAGTAATTCATATGATATGGATGTTTTTCCATTTGATTGTATCACTCAGGTCTTGAATTCTCCTTTTCTGCTCCTGGATCAATTTCTCTGTCTCTCTCTTTTTTTTTTTTTTTTTCAGCTTCCTCTTTTGCTATAACTATGTCTTCGAATTCACCTATTCTTCTCTCTGCCTCTTCAATCCTTGAGGTGGCCACCTCCATTTTATTATTCACCTCATTTACAGCCCTTTTAAAACTCATCACACCTATTTTCAAAGTCCTTTGTCATTGTCTCAGTTGCTTCTCTGATGCTTTTATCAACCCCAGTGATTAATTTTATGACAAGTTTTTAAAATTCTTGCAGCATGTAATTTCTGTCCTTGATGGAATGTATTAAATAAGCAAACACCCCCAAGAAGGAAAACAAGTACTACAATGTAAAAACATTAAAAAAAGAGACAACCCTCTCACATGCATAAATGAAAGATTGCACACAAAGAACTCACATCTTTTCAAGCTCAGTAGTAAATATTCTGCTACTATATATTAAATACTGCATGATTTGCCCAAGCTAAGATGAAACCACATCATGAATCAATTAGCATTTTGCATTTTCTTTCATTATCTACTCAAAGTCATGCCTACTGCACCTCTAAACATTTCATTAAATCCAATTATACAGCAAACACTCCCAAAATAAACTTAGATTGTATTGCAGTTTCACTTAACAGTATATAAAATGATGTGTTATGACAGGTATCAACTATCCATTAGATATTGAATCAATTTTTCTTAAGCACTACTAACTGCTTGCTTTTCTTGAAGCTAGATCATTCTGAATATTTCCTGTTAAACCTATCTTCAAATTCGTATGGAATCACAAAAGACCTCGAATAGCCAAAATTATATTGAAGAAGAAAACCAAAACAGGAGGCATCACAATCCCAGACTTTAGCCTCTACTACAAAGCTGTCATCATCAAGACAGTATGGTATTGGCACAAAAGCAGACACATAGACCAATGAAATAGAATAGAGAACCCAGAA
>NC_043700.1:109519395-109565537 GCF_006229205.1 Suricata suricatta | reverse complement strand
CAACATCACTCATCATCAGGGAAATACAAATCAAAACCACACTGAGATACCACCTCACACCAGTCAGAGTGGCTAAAATGAACAAATCAAGAGACTATGGATGTTGGCGAGGGTGTGGAGAGATGGGCACCCTCCTACACTGTTGGTGGGAATGTAAACTGGTGCAGCTGCTCTGGAAAACAGTGTGGAGGTTCCTCAAAAAACTATCCATAGAACTTCCCTATGACCCAGCAATAGCCCTGCTATGGATTTACCCAAAAGAGACAGAAATGCTGATTCATAGGAGCACATGTACCCCAATGTTCATAGCAGCAATGTCAACAATAGCCAAAACATGGAAAAAGCCTAAATGTCCATCACCTGATGAGTGGATCAAGAAGATGTGGTATATATACACAATGGAGTACTACATGGCAATGAGAGGGAATGACATATGGCCCTTTGTAGGAAAGTGGATGGACCTTGAGGGTGTCATGCTGAGTGAAGTAAGCCAGGCAGAGAAGGACAGAAACCATATGTTTGCACTCATAGGTCTAAAAGTAAATGTTCTTCTAATGGTGTCTCTCAATTTCTCTTGTTGCACCTTTGGTTATTTTATTTCCCTACTCAGCGATAATTGAGATTCGCCGTCATGTGGACTTTGGCTTGTTTTTTGGGGTAGCCCTGAAAAGCAAAACAGACAGACAAACACACAGGGAACAGAAGCATGCATATGCACAGACAAATAAAACAAACAAACACATTAGAAGGGGGAATGGAAGTAAAGAAAAGGGAAAGGAAAGAGGAGAAAAGAAGAGAAGAAAAGAAATAAAGGGGGCAGAGACAACCAAGGACAATGGAGAGTCTAAAAGTGTATAACCAGTTGAGGGGAGAGATAAGGATGAGATAAGGGAGAATATATCTGGATGGCAAGAGGAAAAAAAAAGAGGGAGAAAGGAAAAAGGAAAATAAGGAGTAAAAAAATTTTTTTAAGTAAAAAAGGTAATAATAATAGTAAAAAATAAGTACCAAAAAAAAAAAAAAACCCAGCACCTCCCCCTTGGGAATAGACGCGGTTTGGTGTAGTAGGTCTCAGGGGCTGCTCTCGGAGGCCTACTTTGGTGGTTGTGGAGGATGAATGGCTGCGCCTCAAGCTCCGCTGGAACTAAGTGCTGCAGGCCACACTAATGAGTCTAATCTCCTGATGAACCAAGCTGTATTTTCCAGGCCCGCCTCATTTCAAAATCCTAGTCCATGCACTTTTATGTTACCACAGATGATATGTACTTGCTTTGGCGGCTGGCTTCTTATCTAGGATCTTGTAGGGGAAGGGAGCAGTTTCTCTTGGCGCCACAGGGATTTGTGCTGCCACTGTTGGAGGTGAAGTGCGTGCCCCTACAGCTAGCCACCTCCCAGCTGGGATCGCGCAGTGATGGAGATTGTTTTCCTCTTGTGCCACCTGGGTTCGGGATTTGGGCTGCCCAGTGGTTATATATGGAGTGAGAGTTTTTCTCTCAGTGCGGGGTTAAACATTCTTTATCTCTTCTCTAGAGACAGTACTATGAGCATGTTCATTTTCTCTTTCTTGTCCCTTTGTTTCTCAGGGGCTCCATGTGCTTTCCCTGTGTTGGGCTGGGGCTCCCACCTCCCCTGCCCTTCTCAGGCTGGCCCATTTTCCAATCTCCCCAGTTCGCACTCACTCACTCAGGCATCTTTGAGGTTGTCTTCTTTCTGGAGTCTGTATTTTCTCCTTCCACCATTGCAGATGAAAGTAATGTCCTTCTCAGTTCGATAGATGGGGCAGACGAAGTTTACAGCGCTCCCTTCCTCTCTGCCAACTTGGCTCCTGGCCGATGACAGTTATTCTAATTTGTGGGAGATTACATTACATTATAGTTTAGTTTTGTATCTTCCTGATGGTTAGTGATGTTGAGCATCCTTACATTTACCTGTTGGTCATTTTGATGTTCTCTTTGGAAATTTCTGTTTAGTGCTTCTGCTCATTTTTTAATTGGATTTTTATTAAGTTGACTGAATTCTTAATACATTTTAGATATTAGCCCATTATCTGATTATGGTCTGCAAAAATTTCTCCCATTAAATAGGCTGTCTTTTATTTTAATTGTTCTTTTGCTGTGCAGAAGCTCTTGAGTTTGATGCAAACCATTTTTTTAAATTTTTGCTTTTGTTTTCTGTGCTTTTGATATTCAAACAAAATTACTGTTGAGACCAACATTGAGGAGTTACTCCCTGTTTTCTTCTGGAGATTTTATGGTATTGGGTCTTACGTTTGATCAATTTTGAGTTAGTTTTTGTGAGTATTGAGAGGTACAGGTTCAATTTAATTGTTCTGCCTACATTTCTCCAGTTTACCCAGCACTGTTTGTTGAAGACTACCCTTTCACCATTGCATGTTCTTGGCTCCTTTGCTGAAGATTAGTTGACTCTTTATACTGAGATTTAATCTCCATTCTGTTCTGTTGGTCTATATGTACTTTTTTTTCTGTTATCATTCTGATATTATTACTTTCTAGTACAGTTTGAAGTCAAAAAGTGTGGTATCTCTAGCTTTGTTACTTTTTTCTCAAGATTACTTTGGTTATTTGGGGTCTTTGATATTTCCACACAAATTTTGGAATTGTTTCTTCTATTTGGATTTTGATGGAGATTGCATTGAAGCTGTAGATAGTTGTAAGTAGTACGGACAGTTTAACATTGATTTTTCCAAGGGGAACATGGGTTATCTTTCCATTTGTTTGCATCTTCTTTCTTTCAGCAAAGTCTTATAGTTTTCAGATCTTTCCCTTACTTGGTTAAATGCATTCCTAAGTGTTCCATTGTTCTTGATGCTATTGGGTTTTGTTTGTTTGTTTTTTGTTTTTTATGTTTTTTATTTATTTTTGAGAGACAGAGAGAGACCATGTGAGCAGAGGAGGATCAGAGAGAGAGGGAGATACAGAATCTGAAGCAGGCTCCAGGCTCTGAACTAGCTGTTAGCACAGAGCCTGATGCAGGGCTCAAGCCCACAAACTGTGAGGTCATGACCTGAGTTGAAGCTGGACGCTTAACCAACTAAGCCACCCAGGTGCTTCTTTGATGCCATTGTTAATGTGATTGGTTTTTTTTAAATTCTTTTCCAGGTGTTTCATCATTAGTTAAAAGGATGTAACTGATTTTTATATTCTGATTTTGTATTCTGCAACTTTGCTGAAATTCTTGACTAGTTCCAAAAGTTTCTTGGCTCACTCTTTGGGATTTTTATATACATGTAATTATATTATAAGCAAATGGCAACAATTTTATTTCTTCTTTTCTGATTTTGATGCCTTTTATTTCTTTGTTTTACATAATTGCTTTAGCTAGGACTTCCAGTACTATGTTGAGTAGGAATAGGAATGGTGGCATAGGGTATCCTTCTTCTGTTTCTGATCTTAGAGGGAGAGCTTTCAATTTTTCATATTGGAGTAATTTTACACCTGAGTTTATTAAATTGCCTTTATAAGCTTTCTTGGGGCTCACTGAATTTCTTCATAACGGCTATTTTGAATTCTCTATCAGTGAGATAATATATTCTATGTCTTTGACAAAGTTTGGTTGTTGAAGATTTGTGATTTTCATTCTCTGATATTATATTACCCTGCCTTTTTCATGTTTTTGATGAAATGTGTCTCTGCACCTGAATTTAAAGAGGCAAACACCTTTCTTATATAGGGAAGTTTTGTTTACTTTGATTGTAACAGTTCAACATACTTAGAAACCTTTCTTTTGTTTTATAGAAAGTTCTACTATAGAACAAGTTTTGGGTTTATCTTACTAGAGCTGATCTGCCTTTAAAGTTGAAAATATATACATTGACATAAACAAACAAATAAACCACTGTCAACAACAAAAAGAACTGGTTGTAGAGTGGGGGGAGCTGTGGGCTTAGCTGGGGCTAAGGGTGTGGGCTTTGGGTGTGTCCACGGCTTAGAGCATGTGTGTGGGGGGAGGGTGGAATTATCAAATGGGGGAGTCCCAGAGGTGAGTTGGCAAGCCTCAGTCAGTTAAGCCTCCGACTTCGGCTCAGGTCAGATCTCACGTTCGTGGGTTCGAGCCCCATGTCGGGCTCTGTGCTGACAGCTAGCTCAGAGCCTGGAGCCTGCTTCTGGTTCTGTGTCTCCTTCTCTCTCTGCCCCTCCCCCTCTCATGCTCTGTCTCTCTCTGTATCAAAAATAAATTTAAAAACATTAAAAAAATTAAAAAAAATCCCAGGGTAGAGAGCAGTAAACACATTCCTTCAGTTCTTTTTGCTTTCTTCTCTTTCCTTTTCCTACCTTTAGACATAAAGCTCTCTCCTCAAAAATCTAGGTGTTGTTGAAGACCAAGGGGACCCTTCATCTTTAGCTTTTGTGACCAGGCAGATTTTCTCCCTCTTCTTTCACTTTCCACCTTCTCTATTAGAGAGAATGCTGCCACCACTGCCTCAACTTTAGTTCTGAAGCATCCACTGAGGTCAAATTCATCCACTTTCAGATGCACAGGTGGATGGATTTCTGGAGTGTGCTGGTATGCCATCCAGAGGAACTTTTGTTTGGTTATGGATATCGACTTAGTCATACATTGAAAAGAAAAGAACCAAAAGGAATGATTCATGCTGGCATGATGCTGACTTAGATCTTAAATAATTATTTTTAACTTCATAATGTGGCTGATAAAATGATAGCTCTACTAATATGCTTTCATTGGTAAGTTTGTACTATTAGCATTACATTTAGAAGATTGTTTCTTCTTAAACCATTTGTATTGTGGAGGTTAATTTAGTTAATGTTGATAAAATTAGAAATACAGTTGACGAATACCTTTAATTGAACACAAAGTGTATACTCAAAATACTCAAAATGCATACATACAAACTTCTCCTTTTGGAAACTTTCACTTTCTTCCTTGGATATATCTTGAGCTCCATAGGGAATATTTTGGTCATCTCACACAATATAAGGTAGAGATCTATATTCATTAATATTAAAGCTTCATTTTACCTATTTTTAAAGAAAATAAATAAAAATAGAAAATTCTAATATATTCTCTATACATATAGAAAGGTCTTTGATATTCAACTTTACAGATATGTTTTATAGAATGAAATTTAAAATCTTTGATGTAATCCCTACTTAAGATTAGTGTTTATATGATCTATATTATCAATTTGGTTTTAGCCTATTGAAATGTTTATTTTTTAAAAAGGTTTTGAGTGACAGATGGTTGGTTCTTACTTTTGTATTTTGTCTGACAATAGTTGTCTTTTAGAGTATTTAGACAATTCATATTTAATGTAATTATCTATCTGGTTGACTTTAAATCTACTGTGTTGCTATTTGTTTTCTATTTATCCCATTTTATTCTTTTTTTTCCTTTTACTACTTTTATTTTCTTCTTTGATTGAAATTTTCATGTGGTTTTAATTCCAATACTGATTTATTTGCTTTTTTCATGGTTGGTTTAAATTTTTTTTCTTTATCTTATTATAATTTATCCTTCAATACTATTTGTCACTTTCACAGTAGTATATTTCCATTATCCCCTTCCATTCTAGGTGCTCTTATTGTCATGAAATTTATTCTATATGTGCCATAAACCATATAATATATTTTTTCAATAAAGTGTAGTATAAAACAAAATTGAAAATGAGAAAACATCTTTGATATTTACCATTTTCAGCATTATGTAGAGTTCTTCTTTTGTAGAGTAATAAAATTCCATTTTAGAATTTACCTTTTTCTAATAGTTTTCTGTATCATCTCTTTAAATATCTCTATTTTATATCTCTATTTTGTAATGTAACAATATCTCTATTTTGTAACAATATCTCTATTTTGACATGTAACAATATCTCATATTTTGTAATGAGAAATCTATGATAATTCTTCTCTTTTTTGGTGGCATATTATTCAGGGTTCAACAGAGAAACAGAATCTTTAAGATAGATAGATAGATAAATAGATGATAGATGATAGATGCCGATATTTATTATAGCAATTGGCTCACATAATTATGGAGGCCAAGAAATGCCACAATTTGTTTGTCTGCAAACTAAAGGGCCAAAAAAGCAGTTGATGTAGTTTCCGTGCAAATCTTCATGAAGACCAGCCAATGGTTTAAGTCCCAATTTGAGTCCCAGGATCTAAAAACGAAGAACATCTCTGAAGGCAGGGAAGGTTGTTATTCCAACCCAAGCAAAGACACATTCTCTCTTTCTCCATCTTTTTGTTCCATTCAGACTCTCAACCGATTGTGTGATATCCACCCACATTGTTGAGGGTGATCTTTCCTCCGTATGCCAATTCGAACATGATTTCATCTAAAAACACGGTTACAGACACACCCACATATAATGTTTTACCAGCTCTCTGGGCATCACTTGTCCTAGTCAAGTGTACACATTAATTAACCATCACATGCACGTGAGATGTCTATTTTCCCTAATGTTTTCTTCTTCTTTTATTTTCTTTATTGCTGGTTTGATCATAGTTTAATTATGATATATCTTAGTGTTTTTCTTCGTGTTTATCCTGTATTAGTTTCATTAAGTGTCTTGATTTTGTGGGATTATAAAATTCATCCACTATGAATGTATTTTCAGCATTATTCTTCCAATAGCTCTTTGTCCCTCATCCCCTTACACACATATATTTAGCAACTCCAATTACACATATATTAGGCCTGTTGACATGTCACATAGGTCACTGAGAATCTTTTTGTCTTCAGTTTTTTCTCTTTGTCATTCAGTTTGATAGTTTCTATTTCTGTGGGCCAAGGTAGCTTATTTTTTCGTCTTCAAAGTCTAAACTCTTATTAGTGCCACCCAGTAAATTTTTCATTTCACATGTTTTATTTCTCATCTCTAGAAGTTTCTCTTAATTATTTCTCATATCCCATGTCTCTTATGTCCTTATTTTTCTTCAAATTTTTATGCACAAGGAACATATTTATAAAGCTCTTTTAAGGTCTTTTTCAGGTAATTCTGCCATCTTTTCCTTCATTATTGAGAATGTTTTTATTTTCAGATTTTTCTCCAGGCCTGCTTATTAGCATATCTTATTATTTTTTATTGAGTGTAGGACATAGTGAATGTTACATTGGTGAATGTCTGGATTTTGTTCTGATGTATTAGCTTATAAATAATGTTACTTGCAGATTAGCTAAAACTCTTAGAGGTTTATTTCTATGATTTTTTTTAGAGCAAGCTTAGAACAGCCTTCTAATAGTTCAATTAATAACTTAATAATCTGAAAACACATTAACCACAATGAAATAAAACTACTTACTTAATAAATTTTCATTCTGTGTTCGATTATATATACTTTTTAGCCAAGGGTCATTTAAAAAATTATATCTCTGTGCTTAATATAGTATAGGACACAAAGTAGATATTAACAAATGTATAGGGTAAATGGGTATTACTTCAATATAATTGAAATAAAGAAAGAGTACTGTTACAAATATGAAAAAATAATATATATACCAGGATTAGTGAGAGTCACTGTAAGTCCTAGAAAAAGGAGCATCAAAGGTTAAAACTTTATCAACAGCCAAATATAATTTAGAGGAAAGTTTCCTAATTGTAATATATTTCTTAAATATGTAATTTGAAAACTTTATGTATTAAAGGCAATCAATTACTTGCTAAGAATAATGTTACTCTGCCTACTAACCAATATTCTGATAGAAATTTGGCTATTTATGTAAATTTTCTACAGATTGGAAAATAAGACTCGAATGAGCACTATAGTTTTGCCCTGTTGGAATTTATATTTTATATGTAAAACAACAAATTAGTACTTTAAATTTGTCTTTCCTGATACAATGGGCCAACTGATAATCAAATTTCTGACTATGCAAAGTTGAAAATCATACCGTAGACTTGAGGTAACCTAACAAAATAGGATATAGTATAATATAATATAATATAATATAATATAATATAATATAATCAAGTAGTACATTTTCAAGTTCTAGAGCCAAGGGCATATTTTCTAATGGTCTAATAGAGACCAAGGATTTTCCATAAAGAGGGAGACTTTCTCCAGTTAGTATTTAAGCCACATGGAAGTTCTCTCTTTTAATTACAAAACACAACAGGAATACTTATAAAATGTGTCCCATTTTTGCTGCACAAATCAGAGCCCAGGTTCAAACATCTAGACTGAATATGAGAAAGCATTCAAAGCTGAGAGACGGAGTTGCAACTGCTCTTGTACAGAATGTTAGTGTAGAGGGATACAACGAATCAAAGGGCCTGTTGTAAGCAATAACTAAAGCCACATAAATTATTAGGTTCTCTATTTAAAGACCGACACTGAGTGCATATAAACAAAGACACAAAAACAGCTTTGTGATTGGTCTTAAAAATCCTGAAAGAAAGAAATGTTTATTTCAGTCAAGAATGCTATGGGTCACAACAAAGGTCTGTGAAAAGACAGTGGAGAGCTAGAAGGTGACAGGGACATTTTCCTTAGCTATCACTGGCTAATGTTTCAAGATTTCCCAGTGGGGAGGTTTGAAGATCAGTGCCAAAACCGTATTAGCACTGTAGTTTATTAAACACACACACAGACATCCACACTATATACTCATTTATATTATTGTGCTTAAATTAAACGTTATATATCTCACCATTAAAAATAACTTTAAAAAAATAGAGCCTTAAATCAAAAGACAACTGTAGGTGTTTTTAACTGAGTTATCTTAATAAGAAAAGAACTCAAATGAAAATTTCAGGCAAAAATGAGATGCTTCTAGTTGATAGACCTGGGAAGCCATACATCTGTTGTTTAAATAGTTCTCTCTTGAACTCCAGACCTATACATCCAGTGTCACTTGGGTGTCTAAAGGAGATATCAAATTTCCTTTTCCATCAAGCCTGCTTCACCTGCCTTCTAACCTCCCCTATGTATGGAAACTCCATCTTTCTAGTTGGTTATGTCAAAACTTTGGAGTTGTACTAATTTTTTTTACATCCTATCTCTGAACTATCAGAAAATCCTGTTGGTTCTATTAAAATAAAACTAGTATCACATGACTTACCTCCATTGCTACGACCCTGTCAAGGCCACTGTCAACTTCCTTCTGAATTATTGCAATAGCCTTTTAGCTGCTCACTTTTGTTCCATCTTGTTTTCATGTTTCATAGGCACTAAAACAATGACACATAATAAGTGTTCAATGAATACTTATGGTTGAGTGAATGAATAAATGAAATATTCATATTTGTTGTGCCTTATGTAACACAGGCACTCGTGTTGTTACTAAGATGTTCTCAATCAGCACCCAGCTGTGACAACAGCTCAAATTTTTTGATAAGTTAAAAATTGTAATAAAATATTTCATACACAAAAGTATAATCTTTATAGTTTGCAGAAAATAATAAAATAAATATTTAGAAAATAAAACATTACTAATTTTTTTGAAGCCTCCTGTTTAGACTTCTACAACTATATCCCCCTTTTCCCTCAAAATGTGGCTACTGCTGAAGTTTATTATTTCCTTACTTTTCTCACTTAACCACAGACACTTGCAACTCTGAAAATAGAGAATTTAATTTTGTAATTTTTAATTTGTATAAATAGAATCATCTTCAATTATTTCTGTGCACTTTGTTTTATTTCCCCACTAGTTATAGCATAGTTTAAATGTCCTATGGTATGCAAACTGCACATGCATAGACTTTTCAAGGGGTATGCTGTCACTTGTTAGAATTAATCTGCTTATAATGGATTCTTAGGTATTATTTTTCCACCTCTACTTTTATAATAGTCCTTTTTTTTTTTTCAAATCTGTCCTTACTATACCTTGTAGTGTCAAAATGTTCAGGGTTTCAAACAGGAAGAGTTGGAAATATTGGAATTGAGAAAGTGAATTTAGCCATGTTGAATCTGAAACTCTGAAGGGTCCGAGTTGCACATTTTTGTATATCTTTATATCTACATGCATGTGCATGTGTACACACAGTATCATGAGATCTCAAGACCAGAGATAGACTATTAATTACTCATGGAAAATTTTGCCTGGTGCAGTGCCTCATGGGGAGAAATCCATGATTGCAGGTGTCACTGAGCACACAGTGGAGTTTGTAAAACAGAAGAGAGACCCTGATGTTATAAACCTAGAAGCATCCGTCTGGCAGCAGGCACAGTTGACCTTCTTCCCTTTGGAGATAGAGACCTATGCTCTAGAATGTAAATGAATCCTCTCTAGGAAGAAAAAGGGATGCTCTTTAGGCTTTCAATCCCTGTTCCAGGGATTGAACAAATGTAAGCAAATGTCTCCAAGGAAGATGTCTCTAAATCTCACTGGAGGTCTTTAATTCTACCCTTCGGTTTACTTCCCTTTGGTCATACTAAATACGGGTTGCTGGTAGCGTTGTTTTCCTCAGATTACCCTTTATAGGCAAAATTAAGAAATATTCATACAGCATTGTTTTCTGGCAATTTAGTGACTGACTGGGTACTTTTTTGGTTAGATGGTTCCTCATTCTTTGCTTTTTAACAAATTCAGAGGAATATTTGAATTGTCAGCTCATTAAAAATTATGTTTTACAATAGATCATTAGATCATTAGGTTATTAGAGCATATGACCCAGAATCCCAAAAGGAGTTCAAAGATTTGAATGAAATTAATGTTCCAAAACTCTTGTTCTGCTTGTTTATAAGACCACATGTTACTTTATTTGTATAATAATGAAAAATACAAATAGAACTTAGGCTGATCCATGTCCCATTTTAGCAAAATTTAATATTAATGTATAGATAAATGAACTTATTATAAACAATATCTGAGATCTATTTCTAATGAAATACTCTTATTAATAATTATAAACAAAATGTATTACATATTTATGTTATTAATTGTGTACTAATAATTGTAGTGATAACTCTATAGAGAACATTTTTAACTTTTAACCTCATTTACAATCTCCTAGAGAGCTTTTCTTCTAAGTAATTCTCTTACTTTCACCTACACACACAGAGAACAAATACACATTTATTTCTCAATGTACTTTTCTGTGTTTCTGCTTTTGTCAGACGTTGGTGATCTGAAGGTTGAGCCCTTTGTTTTGGTTATCAAAAGGGCCTAGCACAGTACCTGAAAGAGTATACGTACAATAAATGTTAAAAGCCTGTGCACAGAAACAAGGAAAATCACAGTGGCCTGAAGGAGTCTGGAAATTGTGGAGGAACCCCCTCAAAAGTAGAACTTACGTTGGACTTATACTGGAACTTACAACTGGATTTATTGGATGCTCATAGAGGGAGTGCACATTGCAGAGAGGAGCATGGACAAATTCAGCTTCTTTCTTGAAAATCGTCATAGATGTATAAGGATGTATAAGGGAGTAAATTATACATCTGTACTTTACCTCCATTTCCATCATACTCATGTTCTGGTGGGGATATTTTGAGGTAAAGGATCTGCAATAGTATCACTTAAGTCAAAATCTGCCCCATTTGTACCCAACCCCAAAGCAGGCATTCAACTGAAGTTGTTCTTTCATTCCTAGTCTTCAGAAAAAGTGAATTATGGGTCACCAAAATTAATCTTTATTAGAAGTACACATTGAGATGGATTGTTCTTTAAAAATAAATTGAACTTCATTGAGTCCATGGGTTCAGTAGTAGGCATTAAATAATGAACCTAAAAGCTCAAAAGGCCAGAAAACCACTAGCTGAACCAGCAAATTATTAAAATGGCATAATGCTTATGGCTCCAATTAGTAGTTTACCTACATCTGTGATCAATTAAGCTAGATCCTCAAATTAAATCCCAATTGTATTTGTTTATTTCTCTTTAAGGGGTGGTCTGTAAAATCCGACTTGCAAGACAGACATCCCCCACCCCCAGGGACTTCAGCAATCATTTAAATTTAAAAAGTTTCATTTGATAATAATGATTAACATTCCCCCGTATTGTACTTACTTTTATCATTCTCTAAGCATCATTCTAGGTATCTAGAAAATCGCATGCACAAAGTGGCTTAAACTTTTCTCTATGTGGCTTTTGATTTCAGGATTTTTTTATTTTAGTCCCTAAAAGAACGGTCCCAGAGAATGAACTGTGGGGATGCTATCATTGTATCAAATAAATAGATATGCCTTGGATAGTGCCAAGACATAGGATTTACAAACTCGTGGAAAAGCAAATACTCTGATTTTTTATCAAGCAGCTGTACTTTCTTTTCTTGTGAGCCCTCTGGCTGAGCTAGCAAGAACTTAAAGAAATGAAGAAAAATGTCAGTTATTATTAACATTGTTAGAATATTCTAATACTTAGTAAAAAAGATAATCATATAAAACAGTATATATTTTCAAATATAAATGTAATTAGCAAAACTTGTGCAACCTGTATATTTATTATTAACATCAACTCTGTAAATATTTTATTCATTTATTCACTTATTAAGTAATCTTTGAGCACCTATTATTAGCCTGGCACTTTGATATCTTCTATTTGTTGGATACTTGGTAGGACTTTTAGGTAGAAATACAAATATGAGACAAGTTCTCCCATCAAGGAAACTACCATTATAGGGCACATATAATAAAGGCATGAAAGAACTGGATTATAAGGCAGAATTAGATTTAGATCATGAGAGAGATACTAACATCTCTTATTAGTGTTATAAGGAGTCTCTGTGTGGAGAATTTTCATCTGATTAGGTTACTCAGAGAAGGCTTGTAACCACACTGCTAATATAGAACCATTTGACTGTTGACAACAATTTACATGAATGTTCCAGAAGCACCTTAAACTTAAAAAAAATCTAGTGTTAATTCTATAACCTCCCATTTTAAACTAGTTCCTTCTTCAATATTCTTTGGCGGCATAATCTTACACTAATTTCCTTGAGCTGAGAATCTGGGAGTTACCCTTGGCGTTCCCTCTTCCTAGGCCTGCATTCAACCAATTGACTTACCTTCTAACATTTCTTGAATCTCTTCTCACCAGTCCTACTTACTGCCTTGTTGCATACAGCAACCTTCTCATTGCTCCTATCTTTGACTCTTGATTCATATGACACACAGCCATCATATTGATCTAGTTAAAATGCAGGAGAAAAATAAATAAAATGTAGGAAGAGTTATGTATTTCTCTTATTGAAATTGTTTAGTGACTTAACATCTGCAGGATAAAGTCCCATTCCTTCATATTCTGTGTTAAGTTTCTTTATGATCTTGTTTTTGTCTAACTCTCCAGCCTCAACTCTTACCCACTAATGCATAAAAATTTATGCTTACCACCAATAAATTGTTAGTAGTATGATTTTGTTCAAAATTCCTTTATTCTTTTCTGGGGTCACTGACTCTAATAAGCCTTCCCGTGGCCACTGCCAATCAAGTAAGTGATATTGTTCTCCTGTTTCCTGAGATTACTCTGTCCCTCTGTGTTTCTACTTTGTTTTATGATAGCATATACTAACTGACTTTCATGTCTGCCTCACCAACCAGATTATAAGATATTTTAAGTTAGGGGTGCTTTGGTCAGCTTTGTGCTCCCAGTATCTAGTACAGTGTCTGACATAGAGTAAGCATTTAATGAAGTGAGCCTTGAAGAATGGGAAGGATTTTAATGAAAGCAGCCTTTTCTTTTTCTGTATTGTATTAACAAGAGAGGATGGTGTGCCCTGGAATGGATTAGAGGATAAACATTTTTTCCTTTGTTCCTATAAAACAAGGGAAACATTCTCTAAAAATAGCTTTAAACCACTGGAAGGACTCAGTGAGACTCATAGTCTAACCAACATTAGAGAACCAGGTTGATAGAAATCAGTAAGAGTTCTCTTACATTATTATGACCTAATACTCAACCATCATGTTTATCAAGGTACAAATTGTTAACTAATTGATTGCATAGTGCCTAATAAGGTATTTTGTAAGATGCCCCTCTATTAGAATCTGTCTGATGTTTTAGTCTCATTATTAGACTGTAGTTATAAGGGTTTTGCACATTTTACTAAGGTAAAATGCTAGTCTTATTACATCATATTAAGGGTGTGTGCTATCAACCTGATTTATCACTGTTGATGTTTACCTTCAACACCTGGGAGAAGTAGGTCAAGTTTCTCCACTGTAAAATTCCTATATTTCCTCCCCCTTATCACGCGATATTCACTAGAAGAAGTCACTATGTATACTCATACTTAAGGAGTGGAGAGTTATAGTCTCCCTCTTGAGAATGAAGTATCTACATAAATTTTCTAGAATTTTCCTATATGAGGGGTACTTGGGTGGCTCAGTTGATTAAGTGTCCGACTTTGGCTCAGGTCATGATCTCATGGTCGGTGAGTTTGAGCCCCTCGTCGGGCTCTGTGCTGACAGCTCAGAGCCTGGAGCCTGCTTCAGATTCTGTGTCTCCCTCTCTCTCTGCCCCTCCCCAATTCATGCTCTGTTTCTCTCTGTCTCAATAAGAAATAAACATTAAAAAAGTTTAAAAAAAGAATTTTTCTTTATGAGTTCATTTTTCTTATCCCCCACATATTTACTTGTCCAATTATTCACTTATGTAAATATGAATTATGAATGTTTATTGTGTATTTTGGGTAACTATCCAATACTTCTTTATGTTGCTCAAATTGTTATAGCTTTGGCTCCTGTGCCTCTGACATAACCTTATTAATGTGAGTTTTTCTTTTTCTTTTTTAAAGCCCATTTTTCATGGCACCACAAGATGTCATAGGCAGGCTTATTCATTTAACCATGGAGCCCTGGTTCTTATTGGAGAATGGTATTAGAAACCAAGATCTGGATTCTATGCGTACTTTTTATCTCTGATTTACTTCTGTTAGACCCTCTAAAAGCCTAATAGCAAAGAAATAGCAAAGAAATGTATATACTAACTCATCTGTATACCCATACCTATATTTCTATATGAATCATCTGCATCTATACAATGCTAAACATTAGTTTTTGTTGACATTTCCAATTCCAATACACTACCCATGTATAATTCAAAGTTCTCCACCTTACTTATATGTAAATTCCCACTCCAACCTGTGAGAAACCTGGCTACCATCCATCATTCATATACTTAATTGTTTGATTTTCAGTAAACTTGTGTAATAGTATCAGGCTTGTTAACTCAGACCTCTTTGGAAAACAACTTAATAAATAGGGAACAGTGCTTATGTGCAGTTACTTTTATCTTAAGTTTTATAGGTTACATGCATACCCAAAGTGATTTAGGTACAAATCTCACAACCCATCAAATGAGTTCTTCCTCCCCTCCCCCCCCCACGCATTTGGAATAGAATTAGTTCTTCTTTTCACAGCTGTCACTCCTTCCTGGGATTCCATGACTTCCTAATTTATTTATTTTTTATTTGTATACATTGAGGTTCCACTACTTGTGCTGAAATTCTGTTGGTTCTGACAAATGTATTATGTCATGTATTCAACATGACAGTATCATACAGAATAGTTTCATCACCTCCAATAAACACATTTGAAAAATTACCTTGTTTTTGGTCACTGAATCACTCAATATCCATATTATTGTACTTAAGGTTCTATAAGCCTAGAGGATAAAAATCTTGGCAAGATTAGAAATGGGACAAATTCCTAGACACATCAGAATGCAATTGTTTTAACTGGTCTGAATTCACAAAATAAAACATTTTCACATCCAAAATTGTATTGCCAATTCTTAATATAAAATTTCCTCATTTTTCCTGGTAAACTGTAAACTCCAGGGACCATTTTTGTCTACCACCCTCAAATCTAACATGCCCAAAGGTCAGCAAACCAAAATGGAACCAAAGGTACATTCTGTACAAGTTCAAGTTGTTTCTTAACTTTGTAAAAACACATCCAGATTGGTGCAATACAAATCTTCTACAGTTAGTAGTATTTTCCCCCTAATTTTGGAAAACAATAGACTAAATATATTTACTGCAGCCTTTTCATTAAAAAAAATGAACATGTCACACAGAGACCCAGTCACTGGTATATACTTTACACATATTAATAGTCATAATAACTGATTTAATATTTGCAACAACCATATGATGTGGGTACTATTTCTATCATCTTATAGATAGGAAAAGTAAGGCACAGAGAGGTTAATCAACTCGCTTAAAGTCACACTGACATTATTTACTCAAGTAAGCAATGGCATGACTACTAGAAACTCCAGTGGTGCTCTTCTCCTTTCCTTGGAAAGAATACCTTGGAAATATTTTCTGGACTAAGACATGTCTCTACTTTTGTCTCAAATAGGACTGTGATTATGTGAAAGAATATTTGGGGCAAACACAATGGCTCTATTGGAATACTGACAATGACCTTCTTTGTGTGCCAGATGTGGTTATGGTCTGGAGAAGATTGCACAACATCTTTCAGACAAAGATTTTATTTGCGAGAATGGAACCAGAGCATGGATATCTCCTAACAACCAGATATCCGGCTTCCCAAAGAATTATACTTTCTTGCACAGGAAAGACAAGCAGCTGGGTTTTACATTGTGCAATGCGCTTAGACTGCACTCCAAAACAACCACAAAGCATTAGATTGTGACAGCTCTTGAAATTTAACTGTCTCTACTAATAAACATCATTTTTAACAACTAATTCAGACTTCTTTTGAAAAAGTTCTAGCATCAAACAAGTGTGAGCGTTGTTGTGTGCACTGTGGACCCATGTACACTTTAGTGTATATGTAATCCAACCAGCAAGCAAAGGGTACTCCTCAGGTTCATTCTACAAAATGAGTGAAAATTGAGTATGAGAAAGAGTATTAAAGAAAGCAAGAAAGTTATAATAGATGTGGTAAAAATAGTAGAAACAGATATAAAAATAGAGCTTCCCTGGAGTACCCGGTAATGATGTTTAGAGAAACACAGAAATGAGGAGATACTTACAATAATAGTATCTTTCTTGAACGTGGTCATTGAGATTGGCAACTTGGACTTTATTAAATATGAATTATCTCAACATCCCCCTCCTTTTCCTCTAATTTTATTCATTTATTATCTTTAATCATTTTCTTCTGCCCTCCTGTCTCAAGGCAAGAAATGTATAGAATAGTAGTATTGCCTAAGAACATTCTCCATGTCCCCTTTTAGTCAGTTCCCAAATAATGAATAATGCATTCTTGAATCTCTGAGTCTGCATCAATTGGCCTAGCTCAGGCATCTCCTTCTGCTAACTAAATTCCTAATTAGAAGTCTAATGCCAATATAATCTCCTCTGTAAATATTTCCTCTTTCCTAACTTTGAGAAGGAAATTTCCTCCTTGATGTCCACATAGCATTTTATTAAAACCATTAGCATTTCACCTAGGAAACTGCTAGAAACACAAATATTAGACCCTACCCAAGACCTACTGAGTCAGAAACTATGGGGATGAAACCCAACAATGTGTGTGTGATTGACACACAAATTTAGGAACCACTCACAACCTGAAAGTTATGTGGCCTTGCAAAAGTAGTTTGATTTGTTGGAGCCTCAATTTCATTATTAGTAAAATGGGAATATCATAACCTTCTTGTGGTTATGGATATAAGAAATGCTATACTAGACAAACAATAGACGGTAAAACTATTATGTAAATTATTATTAATGTGCCACTGAGGCCTTATATAATTTGCCCCAAGGAGTAGTATAAGAACCCACTGTAATGGGTGAATGATTTTGTAATCTTTTCTAAATATACAAAACATAAAATAATAAAAGGAAAAGAATGATAAATTCAACTTCTGTATAGTAGAAATTCTAGAAATAAATCTAATAAGCAAAAATATTAGCATTATACTAGTCACATTTCAAAAGAATAACTTGTATATACCTTACAGTAGTCTGTGTATCTCCTAGAATAACGCCTGTGTCCCCTAAAAGACTAGCTCTTAGCAGAGTAACTAGTGCATTGGATAATCTACAAATATCTGTTGAATGAATAGATAAAAAAAGAGAAATAACCCATTGCAGATTCTCAATTTGATTCCATTTATCACAGTCTTAAAAAATTATTTAGTGTCTTTTGGAAATTCATGGAAAATCACCATTGCTTTAGCATTTATATACTTACGTGCCAAAACATGTACTTATCTTTTTTCTATTCCAACCCCTTCATGTCACCTTGGAATATCCAAAAGGGATCCATAGGAGTTTCCTCTAAGCTGACTATCTTTAAGGTAGTTGATATAAAGTGGTGCTCAAATTGAGGTGATAAGTTGGAATCTGAGATGCTCGATTACACTATTTCTTTTCTTGTTTTAGCTTTCTAATGTGAGATAACCCACAGAATACTGATAATGTAGTCCAAAATTGTGAAGGTTCTACTAGCATGTATGGGAGTTAATATGATACCTTTTTTTTTTTTGGCTAAACTTGTACTGCTAATTTTCAGCTAAAATGATAATAAACAATTAGAAACTTTATGTGAAGAGCGTTTATTATCTGTTTTTTTCTAACAAGGAAGGTTATCCAAGGTCTTTAGTTTGGGTTGAGAGTTTGAAGATGGAGTTCCTTCCTTATGCCTTAGGATCCTCTATACAAAAAGCCTTTCCTTGGGGTTCCTGGGTGGCTAAGTCAGTTGAGCCTCCAACTTCAGCTCAGGTCATGATTTCATGTTCGTGGGTTCAAACTCCACATCAGGCTCTGTGCTAACAGCTCAGAGCTTGGAGCCTACTTCTAATTCTGTGTCTCCTGTCTCTCTGCCCACCCCCCTCTCCTGTTCTGTCTCTCTCTGTCTCAAAAATAAATAAAACATTAATAAAAGCCTTTCCTTATATTTTCTTATTTTTCTCTGAGAGACTGATCACCATTATTAAGATATAGACTATAATATAGCAGTATTGGGAAGGGAAGATTAATTCTAACTAGGGAGACTTGGGTAAACTTTTTGGAGGAGATGGGTTTTTGGTGGACTACTAAGTATGGATAGTTCTTCAACCATCAGAGATAAAAGGAAGAATGAGATTGAGTGGCTTTAAAGTGTGAAGAAGTCATGGAGACAGGAGAGAAGGAGAGAACAGAGCTTGCTAAGGGATGGTAAGTGCAATAGTTGTAGACAGTGAAGCACATGTGCTAAGTGATATACTAAGGTGAGGCTGCACCAGATTGAGGACCTTCCTTAAAGGATTTACAAACATGAACTCTATATGCACAGAGGAGCCACCAATGGACTGATTAAATGGGTCCTGAAAGTGAAAGAAAGGAGCCTCTGTTCCTAATATTTTTCTTTTTTTTAAAAAAAATATAATTTATTGTCAAATGGATAGCATACAGTGTATAAAGTGTGCTCCTGTTTTTTGGGGTGGATTCCTGTGGTTTATCACTTACATACAACACCCACTGCTCATCTCAACAAGTGCCCTCCTCAATGCCCTCAATGCCTAATAGTTTTTTCAACTTCAATTCAAGCTATATTTCTGTTCTGTGTCTTTGAGATAGCTTGGTACAGCCTTGAATGGACTCTTTTTATATGAGGTACTTTGAATGGGTTCCTCTTCCTTGCCAGAATAAACAAGCATATAAATAAATAAATAAATAAAGGTTTGATTAGGATATTTAGGATGATTAATTTTATGTGTCTGCTTGAGGTGTGGGCTAAGGGATACATCCTTATTTCTGAGTGTGTCCATTGAGAGTGTTTGGGGAAGAGATTAGCATTTGACTCAGTAGATTAGGTAAAGAAGACTGGCCCTCACCGATGCAGAACAAAAAAATGAGTCAGGGTAAATATTCTCTCTTCTTAGCCTGGGACATCTAGCTTCTCCTGTCCTGGAGCATCGTCAGAGCTCCTAGTTCTCAGGCTTTCAGATCAGATTGAATGTGTTTATGTCTTTGTGTGTGTACACACACACATATCTATATATATCCGAAAATAATATGTTTATATAGATGTAGATATAGATCTGTGTCTGCCCTATTGGTTTGGTTTCTCTGGAGAATGGTGACTAAACCACTTATCGGGCAAATGCACATTTTCTTATATAACAACTCATATTTTTCTCATTCCTTATTGTTAAAAGCAGATTTATAAGCACACTGACTTGAGTCACACTGTCAGTATTCAAATCCCACTTCCCTCAAGTAAGTCACTTAACTTCTGTGTCCCCCAGTTACCTCATTTGTAAGATGGGATAATAATAATACTACCGAAGGTTGTTTTGAAAATTAAACAAATTGTTACATGTTAAAATATTAGAACAAGGCTTGGTACATAGAAACTTAAAAACTAAAGTCTACCAATAACCTCACATTTGCAGAAAAATGATCCTGGAAATATGTGTAAAATAAGGGATTTTCTCTTTTCCTTTTAATAGAGTTAACCAGAGAACTATTATATTTTGTGTTAACCTCATTTTGGAAGCATACATTACCACTATGGTGAGGAAAGGTGTTTTGGGGATTAAGAAGCAAGAAAGTAGAGAGACGTGAGCATGAAAGAAAGAGTGTTTTGGAAGGATATTTTTCCCAATGGTGAAACCAAATATATAATGTTTTGAAATGTGTAGATAGTAGATTCTATTTTTATCATGTAATCATGCTATCTTGAAACTAGAATAAATTGCTTTGGTTTCTCATCTATTTGTGAAAAATCTTAACAATATCACTTATGAAATATCTTTAAGTGTGCCCAAAGTACATCATTTTGTGAAGACTCTAAGAATGGTTCTATGTTATGTGACATTTGGAAAAGGAGGAAAGGACCCTTTGGACAAAACAACTGACCTTCCAAAAGCACCTCTTGAGCATTTATATTTTAAAACTGTTTGGAGATTTCCTTCTTTTTGGCATAATTTTAAAAAATACCAGCTCTTATTTCCCTTCAATTACCAATGTTTCCTTCTCATTTTGTTTGTTTGTTTGTTTGTTTTTGAGAAAGAGGGCTCAAGTGAGTGAGAAGCAGAGAGAGAGAGAGAATCCCATGTGGGGCAGAGAGAGAGAAAGAGAGAAAGAAAGAGAAGTGGGGGTCATCCGAAGGGAGGCTTGTGTTCACCAGAACATCTCTTGTTCACCAGAAGCGGGGCAGGAGTTCACTGGATACAGAGCTTTCCCTGTGGGACTTAAACTCATGAATTGTGAAATTATGACCTGAGCAGAAGTCAGTGCTGAATTCCTGAGCCCCAGGTGCCCTTCTCATTTTAAAAGAAAAAAGCAATTGGTTCAAGTGCCTTGCAAAATTAAAAAAATAAATAAATTGGTGTTTTGACTTAGTTTTTGTTTGGGTATTTCAGTTTTAGTTTTTTAATCCTTTGCTTTGCCAAAGTACCTTGAAAACTCATCCCTATCCCTTATCAATACAACCACAATTTCTGGTATTTTTTTATTATTGACTGATTTTTGACAGCCATAGTTTATAAAGTTCTGAGACATTCTGTTCAATTATTAATGTCTGAGTTTGATTTTAGTGATCTTTTCATGAAATGAAGACCAATTTTTCAATCTTTAGTACAGATGCTTTCCCTGGCTGCTAGAGTGGGCAAATGCTTTGTTATTGTTTCATTTTTATTATTATATTTTATTATTTGTATTATTTTGTTTATTTTTTATTAATTTATTTTTAAAAGTGTTTATTTATTTTAAGAGAGAGAGCAAGCAGGAGAGGGGCAGAAATAGGGAGAGAGAGAATCCAAAGCATGTTCTGTGCTGCCAGCCCAGAGCTCAATCTGGGGCTTGAACCCACAAACCCAGAGATCATGACCTGAGCAAAAATCAAGAGTCAGACACTTAACTGACTGAGCCACCCAGGCACCCCATTATTTCATTTTTGATTAAAAGCTATGTCACTCACAGGTGGCTAAGACTTAAAACTGTGAGGTGATATGCAAAAAGGAAGCAAAGATCAAATTCATCTATATATTCCCATTCATTCACGATGAATAAAAAAACCACATGCTGTAACAGTAATATTTATGGAGTAGTCAAGTAAACTAAGTGTTTAACAGAACCGATATAAAACAAGATCGCCATATTCATGGATGAGTTGCATCAGAATGTTATTGAAACCCACATTCGGCTGCCCATCTTTCAAAAAGCCAATCCTCAAGAGATGAACTTTAATTGGAAAAAAAAATGAGCTTTATTCAGGAGGCTTGTCACCTGGAAGAAGGAGGACTGTTGTCCAAAGGCCAACTGTGAGGTTTCTGCGTGGCCCAGGATTTTGAAAGGGATTTAATGCAGTTAATCAGTATAGAGTACAGTGGTCTGTACCATTTCTTGATTATGTGCAGACTCGATGCCAGCTACAGACATTATCACAGTGCCCAGAGGTTGTGCAAGGGGGTCTGGTTTCTTTTTTGAGAGGTGCAGAAGTGTTCTCTGTTCTTTCTAGGAAAGAATGCATGATCTATGTAAGTATATGAAGAAATCTTAATCAGTCATGTGGGCTAAAGATGTTTGCTGAAGTTTAAAGACTACTAGGTTGGCCAGAGGGGCAGAGGCAGTTTCAAGAAGATAATTTAAAATACAATAAATCTTTCTGCTTCTAATTTATTATGGAGTAAGTCATTTTCATGATTAATTTTTCAAACTCAATTATGTATATTGAGTTTGAATGGAATCACAGATGAAAGAGAATATGCTTGAGTTACTGTAACCTTTTCAAGTAGTTTATGGACAGTATGAAAATATTTGGAGATAGAATTCCAAAGAGCAAAGGTAGAATCCATTCCCTTTAAATGTGCTCTCCAGTGGGCCCTCTGGTATTACCAATCCTGCCTTACCTTTATACCACTCTCAGTGTGCATGGCATCTGCCATACTGTACATTCTCAGCAAAAGTAAAATAAATAATTAATGACATAATCAATAGAACTTGAAATTAGGTAGTCAGAAAGCCTCTTTTTGAACATTTACACTTAGCTGATTCTGCCTTTAAACCGCAGATCTGAATTAAAGACAATGCACTAATTCAGCAGTTTTGATCAGAAAGAGAAACAAAAATATTCATCTTCAGTCCAGTATACTGACCTATAGCCTGTATAGTTCCAATAGGGATTAAGTACATGCTGGTTACTACATTCTTAAAGGGTCTCGTAACTGCCTGTACATCTCACTGATAGTTAATACCAAGCTGAATTAGTAAGCACCAGAGAAATCTTGTGAAAGTAGTTTTTTGAGTAGAAATTAAAAAAAAACCATTTATGATCTAATAGTCCCTGCATGTTCCCTGTCCCCTGAGCACAAAGCATGTAACCACCAGCTTCATATAGCAAAAGTTCAGCTCTCTCTGCCCACAGCCTCTGCCCCTGCGCTGTGTAAATGAACCGTGTTGCACCATACAAAGTCTCAAGGGTTCTTTCTTGGCTGTTGCACTTGATGATCTGCAACAGTTTGAAAAACCACTTCTCTATGATGTCTTCCTGCCTCTTATTTGATAGCATGAATACAACACAAAGCTATGTATTTACTAAGAAAAAGTCAAAAGATAGAAAATAAAACCAATGGGATATGCATATATGCAATGTGCTCTACATGGGAGAAATCTGGGGTATTTGAATATTTAGATGTAAAATTTCATCATTTGCTTTCTTTGACAACTCACAAGTATTTAAAGTGAGTATTCCAGTGTGATGTTGTAATTTTATAACAAGAAATATATAATTGGTCTTCATCCCCATTTCTGGCACAGAGCTACTAAAAACTATTTCTTGTGATTAGAGAAATAAAGGTGACTTTGTTATGTGGTGACTTTGGACACCCCCTGCCTACCACCACCCTCCCCTAACCCAAGGAAAGGAGCTAGTTGCCAAAAGAATCAACCATATGTTTAGATTTCAATCCCTTCCCCCCTGACCTCCAGGGACGGTAAGGGGCCTGGAGATTGAGTTCAATCACCAACGACCAATGATTTGTTCAATTGTACATATTACATGAAGTACCCATAAAAAAGAGGGGGCCGGTCAGAGTGCTTTCAAGTTGAGGAACTAGAATGTTTCCATGTGCCACTATGCTAGGTCCCAAACTCAATGACAGAAGCTTCCTGATTTGGGATCTTGCCATATGTGTCTTTTTATCTAGGTGTTGATTTATATTCCTTAATATCTTGTGTAATAAATCAGAAATCAACTGAATATACAGGTTTTATGAGTTCTTCAAGTAGTTCTAAGAAATTAATAGATCCCAAAAAGATCCTCTGATTTACAGCTAGTCAGTCAGAAGCACAGGTGATAATATAGGCTTGTGATTGGTATCTGAAATGGAAGATAGTTTTCTGGGCTAAACCCTTTACCTGGGAACCTGCTGCTCTTCTATCTGGGGAGATAACGTCAGGACTGAGTTAAGCTGTAGGGCACCCAGCAGGTCTCCTGATATTGTCTGGCCGTGGAAACAATTACCTACCCTGCACCCACCAACATGAACATTGATACTAGAATACTTTCACTGAGAAAAGGTACATTATTAGATGTGAGAACTAGGAGACCTAAACAAAATAATATCAGCTCATAATTCATCTTTTTATAAAACTGTTTTACCATTTCTATATTAATTTCAGGATCAGAAAATTGCACAATTTCAATCTATTTGGAATGCAATTTGTGAGCTCATAAATAGAAAACCCCCCACAAAGTTACTTATATAAATATAATATTTGAATACGTCACCACATTATAGCTTTATTTCAGTTTATATTTACTTTCTGAGTAGACTGAATCCAATAACCTATGCCTGAATTTTCTGTAACACAATAATAATAATCCCTCTACATAAAAATGACCTCAACACACCACAATGTTGAAAAAGGGGTTTTGGGTTATAGAGAAACTTTCAATTAGCACAGCTACAGTATAAAATTTACTATATTGCCTTCTAATTCACTGTATATATAGGAATAGGGATCATAGATATGGCAGTACTTGCTGAAGTATTTAACTTCCTCCTGTTTTTCAGAGGTTTTAAACAATCATTTGTTAGGTATATGGATCTGGTCTCTTTAAATGCATCCTAAATCAAGGACACCTGGCTGGCTCAGTCAGTAGAACAAGCAACTCTTGATCTCAAAGTTGTGAGTTCAAGCCCCATGCTGAACATAGAGCTTACATTTTAAAAATGCATTTTAAATCAGTTGTTTTGGAGTATAATTTATGTTTAATAAAATATAACCATTTTGAGTGTATAGTTTGATTAGTTTTTTCATATATATACATCTGTGTACACACCACCACAATCAAGATATACAAAATATCCATACTCCTCAAAAGTTCCCTTGGACACCTACCTAGTTAATATTCCAGCTAGCTCCTGGCCTAGATGGCCCTTGATATAACTTCCTGTCACTATAAATTAGATTTGCATTTTCTAAAATTTATATAAATGGAATAATAAGGTATATACTCTTTTGGGTTTGGCTACTTTCACTTAGCACAATGATTTTGAATCATTCAGGTTGTGTGTATTAGTAAGTTATTCCTTCTCATTGCTGGGTAGTATTCCATTGTATGGATTGTACCACACTCTATTAATTCATTCATCTCTTGGTATACATTTATATTATTTCTAGATTTTGCCTGCTATGAACCAAGCCCTTCTGAGAATTCATGTACAATATCTTTGTGTTGTTATATGTTTAGATTGCTCTTGGGTAAATTTTTAAACTTGCAATTGGTAGACTGGTAAGTGCATGCTTTACTCTTTGAAGACACTGCAAAATTATTCACAAAGGAATTTGTGACATTTTACACTGCCAACAGCAATTTATGGCAGTTCCAGTTGCTCCACATTTTCATCAACACTTGCTATTATCAGTCTTTCAAATTTTAGTCTAATTGTGGTTTTTAATTGACATTTCCCTAATGAGTAATATAATGGCATCTCTTTGCATAACTGATTGTCATTTATATATCTTCATTTGTGAAGTTTTTATTCAAATCTTTTGCTCCTTTTAAATTTGTTCCTTAATTTCTTATTAAGCTTTACAAGTTGTTTATATTTTCTGGATAGAAGTCTTTTGTCAGATATATGCATCACAAATATTTGTTGTACTCTGTGACAATTTTTATTTTTTTAATGGTTTTCTTTGAAAAAGCAGAATTTTAAAATTATAGTCACTGTAATCATTTTTTACTCTTTAGTGCTTTATGTTGTCATATTTCTGGAAACTGCCTACTCTGATTTTCTCCTGTATTTTCATCTAAAATCTTTGTAGTTTTAAATTTCATTTTTAGATCACTGATATGTTTCAAGTCACTTTTGCCTATGGTGTGAGATAAAGTCTGTGGTCTATTTTTTACACATTGGTCTAACATTATTTGTTGTAAATATGTCCTTTGTGCCATCGAATTACCTTGCTACATTTGTTAAAAAAAAAAAAAGTCAATTGACCTTATAAGGATGTGTCTCTCCTGAACTCTGTTTCATTGATATCTCTATTAATACCACATTGTCTTTATTACTGTGGTCTCATAGTAAGTCTTGAAAACTGGTAGAGGAAGTCCTATGATTTTATTTCAGAGTTAGAATTCCACATACAATTTAGAATCAACAGTTTCTCTGAAACATGTGATAAGATTCGACTGGGATTACATTGAATACAGCAATCAGTTAGAGATGATTTTCCATCTTACCAATAATAAATCTTTAAATCCATGAATACATTATTTTAGATCTTTCTTTAGATCTTTAGAGTTAGATTATTTTAGATCTATTTAGTTCTTTAGATCTAGTATTGATAATACTAGTTTTCAGTTTATAGGTCTTGCACCTATTTTATTAAATTCATTTAATTATTTTTTGAAAAAACGGAATTTGGAAAACTATTTTTTAATTTTTTCTTGATGATAAAAAGAAATACCATTGATTTTTGCATATTGACCATATATCCTGCAATATTTCTAAACTCGTGTATTAGTTTTAAAGTGTTTTGTACATTTCTTAGGATTTTCTGAATCCTTAATCATGATGTTTGAGAATAAAGATTGCTTTACTCTTTCTTTATTTTTAAGTTTTTATTTTATTTATTTTGAAAAAGAGTGTGCAGAAGCAGGGGAGGGGCAGAGAGAGAGGGAGAGAGAGAATCCCAAACAGGCTCCATGTTGTCAGCTCAGAGCTCATGTGGGGCTTGATCTCTCAAATCATGAGATCATGACTGAGCCAAAATCAAGAGCTGGACACTTAACTGACCAAGCCACGCAGGCCACCCCTACCTTTTTCTTTCTAATTGCATTCATTTAAAGATGGCAGTTCCATTGTCTTATAGCTTGAAAAGCTGCTGACAAAAATTCTTTGATCATTCTTCTCTTTGTATATAATCCCTCTTTCCCTTTTTATCCTAGCTACGTCTAAGATTTTTTTCTTTATACCTGTTTCTAATAATTTTATTTTGATGTATCTTTTTTTGGGGCACTTTGTGTTGATACTTTTGCGGAGTTATTGAGTGTCTTGATCCTCCAGGTTTATAGTTTTCATCAAACTCAAAAAAAAATGGCCATGTATATTTCTTTGTTCAACAAGTGACTGTGACTGTTCAATCTGTTTTTTTTTTCTCTTTTTTTGTGCTTCTGTTTTGATTGTTTATTGTTTCTGTTGCCATTAGTTCAAGTTCATTGAAATTTTCTTCTGCAGTGTCAGATCCATTTTTTGTTTTGTTGTGTTTTGTTTTCAGAGGGGGGGAGAGAGAGAGAGAGAGAGAGAGAAGGGGAGGGACCGAGGGAGGGAGAGAGAATGAATCTCAAGAAGTCTCCATGCCCAGCAAAAAGCCCAATGCAAGGCTCAATCTTACAACCCTAAGGTCATGACCTGAGCTGAAATCAAGAGTTGGATGCTTAACCAACTGAGCCACCCAGACACCCTGATCTGCTTTTAAACTCATTCAACCTGTTATTGCAGATTGTACTTTTCATCTCTAGAATTTTTATTTTATTTGTTTTTATATCTTTTGCTTCTTTCATCAGTTTTTTTTTATTTCCCTCTAGCTCCTTAAACATTCAGGGCATATTTATAATAACTTTTTTTTAGAGTTTTCCTAATTTTGTAATGCAGCTTGAAGTCTGGAATTGTGATGCCTCCACCTTTGGTTTTCTTTTTCAACATTACTTTGGCTATTTGCCATCTTTTCTGGTTCCATACAATTTTTTGGATTGTTTCTTCTAGCTCTCTGAAGAATGCTGGTGTTATTTTGATTGGGATTGCATTGAATGTATAGATTGCTTTGAGTAGAATTAACATTTTAACAATATTCATTTTTCTAGTGCATGAACATGGAATGTTTTTCCATTTCTTTGTATCTTTTTCAATTTCTTTCATAAGCATTCTATAGTTTCCAGAATATAGATCTTTTTCCTCTTTGGGTAGTTTTATTCTTATGTATTTTATGGTTTGTGGGCAATTATAAATGAGATCAATTCCTTGATTTCTCACTCTGCTGCTTCAGTATTGGTGTATAGAAATGCAACAGATTTCTTTTCCTTTATTTTCATATCCCGTGACTTTCATGTATCAGTTCTAGAAATTTTTTGGTGGAGTCTTTTGGGTTTTCCACATAGAGAATGATGTGATCTGTGGAGAGTGAAAGTTTGTCTTCTTCCTCACCAGTTTGTATGCCTTTTATCTCTTTTTGTTGTCTGATTGCGGAGGTTAGGACTTTCAGTACTACATTGAACAAGAGTGGTGAGAGTGGACACCCCTGTCGTCGTGTTCCTGTTCTTATGGGGAAAGATCTCAGTTTTTCCCCCTTCAGAATGATATTAGGTATGGGTCTTCCATATATGGCCTTAATGATCTTGAGGTAAGTTTCTTCTATCCCTACTTTCTTGAAGGCTTTTATTAAGGAAGAATGCTGTATTTTCTCAAATGTTTTTCTGCATCTATTAATTATCAATACAGTATGGTACTGGCACAAAACAGACACATAGATCAGTGGAACAGAATAAAGAACCCAGAAATGGACCCACAAATATGTGGCCAACTAATTTTGACAAAGCAGGCAAGAGTATCCAATGGGAAAAAGACAGGCTTTTCAACAAATGGTTTGGGGCAAACTGACAGCAACATGCAGAAGAATGAAACTGGACCACTCTCTTATGCTATACAGAAAAATAAATTTAAAATGGATGAAAGACCTAAATGTGAGAGGAAACCATCAACATCCTAGAGGAGAAAACAGGTAACAATGTCTTTGGCATTGGCTGCAGCAATTTCTTAGTAGACATGTCTCCAGAAGCAAAGGAAACAAAAACAGTAATGAGCTATTGAGACCTAGTCAAGATAAAAAGCTTCTGCATAACAAAATTAACAATCAACAAAACTAAAAGGCAACCAGATTGAATGTGAGAAGGTATTTGCAGATGACATATCAGATAAAGCATTAGTATCTAAAACTATAAAGGACTTATCCCAAATTAACACTCAAAAAAAAAAAAACAAAACAAAAACAATCCAGTGAAGAAATGAGCAAAAGACATGAAGACACTTTTTCAAAGAAGACATTCAGATGGCGAACAAATACGTGATACAATGCTCAACATCACTCATCATCAGGGAAATACAAATCAAAACTACAGTGAAATACCATCTCACACCTTTCAGAATGGCTAGAATTTGCAACTCAGGAAACAACAGATGTTGGTGAGGATGCACTGTTGGTGGGAAGGCATACTGGTGCAGCCACTCTGGAAAACAGTATGGAGTTTCCTCCAAAAGTTAAAAACAGAACCACCCTATGACCTGCAATTGCAGTACTAGGTATTTATCCAAAGGACACAAAAATGCTGATTCGAAGGGACACATGCAACCCAATATTATAGCAGCAGTATCAACAATAGCCAAAATGGAAAAAGTCCAAATGTCCATTGACTGATGAATGGATAAAGAAGATATGGTGTGTGTGTGTGTGTGTGTGTGTGTGTATATAATATGGTATATATATTAACATTATATACATATATTATATATTAACATGTTAATGTTACTTGGCAATCAAAAAGAATGAAATCTTGCCATTTGAAATGATGTGGATGAACTAGAGTGTATTATGTTAAGTGAAATAAGTCAGTCAGAGAAAGACAAATATCATTATTTTACTCATATGTGAAATTTAAGAAACAAAACAGAGGGGAAGGAAAGGAAAAATAAAATAGGATAAAAGCAGAGAGGGAGGCAAACCATGAAAGACTTAAATACTGAAAACAAACAGGGTTGCTGGAGGGGAGGTGCATAGGGGAATGGGCTAGATGGGTGGTGGGCATTAAGGAGGGCACTTGGGATGAACACTCCATATTATATGCAAGTGATGAATTACTAAATTCTACTCTTGAAACCAGCTGCTACACTATATGTTAACTAACTTGAATTTAAATTAAAAAAGAGTTCTACTAACTCTGTAATATCTGAGTCTGTTTTTATTGACTACATTTTCTCCTGATTTATTGGTTATTACGTTTGCCTGCTTCTTGATATATTTGGGATTTTTTATTGGACACTAGACATTATTAATATTACTATATTGTCCAGATCTTCTTGTCTTCCTTTAAAGAGTACTGGAGAGGTGCCTGGGTGACTCAGTCAGTTAAGCACCTGACTTAAGCTTGGGTCATGATCTGACTGTTGGGTTTGTGAGTTCAAGTCCCAGTTCATGTGAGTTGGAGCCCTGCTTTGGGTGAGCTTGAGCCCCGCTTTGGACTCTGCACTTTCTCTCCTTTTCTCTCTTCCACCGCCCCTCATGCAATTCTCTCCCTTTCTCCCTCTCTGCCCATCACTCATTTGAGCACTCTCAAAAGTAAATAAATTCATTAATTTAAAAAAAGAATATTGAGTTTTGCTCTGACAAGCACTTAAGCTACATGCAAATTAACTCGATTATTTCAATATTTGTTTTTAAATTGTGTCAAAACAGGCTTTAGGCTTTCATGTGGAGATAGCTTAGCTGTGGTGCTAATGTTTGATTCCTTTTGAGTCTCTACTAGTTTCGTTATGTGATCAAAACAGAATCTCTACTCTGGTAGATTGCAGCTTAAATACATCCCCACCTGATATGAGCTCTGGGAGTCATACAACTCCTCTTTGGTTCTTTGTGGAGTTTCACTACAGGTATGCAAAAATTAGTTCTTAGCAGAGCCTCAATGGAACCTCATGCATATTTATAGAGTTCATTTTTTTGTTGCTTCCTTTTCTCTGGATAATCTTTCAGCAACTTCTAGTTGCCTCTGCCTCTCTCCCTTGCAATCTCTGCTTCATTGATTTAGTGATACCTCTGCGCCCCGGGGTTTTTGTTTTTGGTTTTGGTTTTGGGGTTTTTTTTTTGCATATTTTGCTAGAAAGTGTTTCCAGACAGAAATTGAGATGATTTTAGGATTTACCTTGTATCTTTTCTTTTAGGGATCTCAGTCTTACGTTGTCCTCTGTTGTCTGAGGATTTTTTAAAAATGTATTTTGTTTAGTTTTATAGTTTGTTTACAGCTGCAGGTCAAGCCTGAGGCCTATTTATGTGTCATAGCTATAGGCCAATATCCTGCCTGTTAGATTTTACTGGTAAAACATTTGACATATCTTGGTGTACTTTTTCTTCTTTTAAATAGACTCAGTGCTATTTATCATTCAATTATAAAATAACCCTCATAAAAAATCAAGACTTAGATTGAACTTGTCCTTTACGAGGGTGGTAATGGTTGAGCTTTTACCTTTTCTAGTTATAATCACATTTCAGTTTTGGATCACGAAATTACTGAAATTGGAATTTTGAGTGTTTTAGATTCCTCAGTTACTCATTTATGGCCATTCTGTTAACTTCTTTAACTAATCAATTTTGTCATTTAAATGATTTTTATCAGTTTAGTATTCAAAAAGTGACAATTTCCCCCAAGTGATTTCCTATTTAAAAATTTTTTTTTAACATTTACTTATTTTTAAGAGACAGCGAGAGACCGATCATGAGCATGAGAGGGGCAGAAAGAGAAGGACATACAGGGTCCGAAGCAGGCTCCAGGCTCTGAGCTGCCAGCACAGAGCCCTACGTGGGTCACAAACTGCGAGACCAGGTGACCTCCCCGCCCCCTCTGCCAAGCTATTTCCCAAGCAAAGAGAGTAGTAACTTCACAACTGCTTTCAAGCACAGTTTGTCTAGATCTTTACTGCAACCTTCTTAACCATGGTAAAGTCTTCTTTGTCTGTAAAAAGTTGTTGAAACGTTTATGAGTGTTGCCCTAGAAACCATTTTTAATATATGAGAAAACGTAATTTTACATAAGTGCCTTTGGTTTAAAATTTTCATTTTCAGTATTTCTGCAAGCAGAAAGTTTTCAGTCAGGATTATCAGGAAGTTCTTATTGGTATCCCACTATGTGTCAAGTAAATGTCATTTTAGGATGTGTTGCATTTTCTCTTCTGTCTTATCTTCCAGGAAATCATCTGGCAGGCATTGATGAGGGACTTAGACTAGGAATGAGGTCCCTATTTTCTCTTCCAGGAGTGCATATTAAGTCTGATTTGTCTCAGAAGATTAGGAAAAAGGGCCCCATGTGTTACTACATCTTATACATAAAGAGATGAATTTTGGAGAACAACAACCTTATTCCTGACTGAAATGCCCTAGTCAACTACAATAAACCACTATGAATTTCAGTTAAGATAACTTTGAGTGTCATGAGAGGCTTACTCTATCAGGACACTCAATATTTGGTGGTACTGGAGAGGAAGACTATACTTAGCATACTTGATCCATTTTTCAAAATATTTATTTAAAATTGTATCAAATCTTAATTAGTTTCAGTTCAGCTGTTTAGATTTTCTCAAATTCTGTTATATGTGTCTTAGGTCCCTGTGGCCAGAATGACAATAGTCTGAATCTATAGTCTGAATCAATAGTCTGAATCGCATGGGTAAGAACGTTTTTTGTTTGGTCTACAGTATTTGAACTGATTATTTCCAACCATTTGTGCATTATTTTCTCAACAACACCTTTGCTGTAGATTTTTTTCAGATGAAATGATTTACTATATTTTTCACAGGAAACACAGATACAAACTTAGGTCCTGTCATCATTTTAGGTATAATTTAACCATTTTTTCCCAATTGTGTTACCTTATCTTGCCCAATTTCAGTGTCATCTGTGGCTGCTTGATGCACATGAGCTCCTTAATAGCTGTTCCCTACCTGAAAGGCCTAAGTACCACCTGTAAATATGGAAATTCCTAGTGACTTTTCTCCCTTCTTCTATCTTATTATTATTATTTAAATTTTACCTACGATTATTAGAAGAAGTTCCCTGTGATCCTCTATTCAAAGAATTGCCTATTTTACTCTATTTTAGCTATTTCACTAGACAAATTATTTTGTTTTCTACTTCTATAGAAACAAAATTTTTCTTAGTTTTTGGCAGAATCTCATATAAATCTATATGGTCTTTATATTGTCCTACTACCTTTGTACTTCCTTAGAAAATGCCAGAATATTTGTCACATACTTACAGATTAGTTGGAAATGGTTTCTGCAGAATTCAAATTGCCTTTTCCCTATAAGGTTTTGCTTGCTTAAGTGTTCAAAAGGTTCATGCCTTCATTTCTATCCTATTGTGTTCCTGGCATGGAAATAAATCATCTTGCAGATTTCAGGGTTATATCCTGAGTCATTTTTATAAATGAAATATTATAAATATCACAAAGACTACTTATTAGTAGACATTAGTTCTATAGTTTTACACTTGAGTTGTTTCAAAATTGGACATACCTATAATCTTGCTTTTTGTCTAAATTTGATTTTTTTGTTGTCTACTATAATTTGTGTATTTATTACTATTAAATATAGAATCTTCTACCTTTGCCCCCTTAATTGTGGGTCAGGAATTTTGTGGAAGGGGTACTTGCATAGGATGAAAAGTTGGGCCAGACTAGATGGCTTTAACTTTTTAAACTATAACATATGGTGAGAAGTATATTTTACATCAAAACTTGGTACATAAGCACATACATACACACAAAGCTGAAACATGGTTTTATTAAACTATACTTGCCCTTACTATATGTGACACACTCAGATGTTCTCTCTTCTATTTGATTATTTTATTTAAAAATGCTAGCCTTATGTAAATTGATTCATGACCCACAAAATAGTTTCTGCCAACAGCTTAAAAAATACTTGTCTAGACAACAATTAAGGTTATATAAAATTCTGAGATGCTATAAGTCTGTTGGAAAGGACTTTTTTTTTTACATGGGTCTTATGTGTATGTGGTTTTGTGTGTGGTACAATCTACATAACATAAAATTTACCATTTTAATCATTAAAGCACACAATCCACAGTATGGTGAACTGTTCACCACTGACAAGATATCTCTGTTCAACTTTGTCAAGTAATCTCTTTCTAAAAATAGTTTCTAATTTTCTTTCATGCTTTATTCTTCAAATCTTTCTCCAAACCTCTTCTCTTAAATTTAACTGCCCTTATCAAGGCTTGAAATGATTCCAGATAAGCTTGTAAGTACATCTTGGAAAGAGAACACAGTAACATATAGGCCTCTATACAAATGTGTGCTAAATAAACAAGGAAAGCTAAAAATGTAAGACTGGACACAGAGATTTCTATGGACGGTGCCATACTGTTCTTTTAATGCAGTTTAAGAAGCATAAAAAATGTGCTTGAGAAAAGGAATGCTTCCTTAATTATAATTTTTTCCTACTAAATGAAAAGAATTAAGACTTCTTCTAGCATTTATGAAAGATCTCTTCATAGAGAAAATACTGAACCCACGTTTTTTTATAATAAGTAGTTTTCAGTAACCATGTCTGATGTTTGAATGAAACCTTCTTAAGGAACTGAAAACACCTCTTAGGAGCTTGTTGGTTGTCATAACCAAACTACATTCTGGTTTATTGATAGCAAATGCTGATGGATTAGGCCATCTGATGAGGAAGTAGAAATGTACTGTTTGACACAATCCTCAGTGGTACACCAAATTATGTTTTTACTTATTCTATTGCTATGTGTAAATATCGTATTAAATACTAGACATGGTATATAAGTACCTGATGGTTTTGATTTTCTTTTCTTTTCTTTTTTTTTTTTTGGCAAGTGTAGGCAAAAGAATTTATTATTTTTCTTCCATCTGTAGGCTGCTAACTCTGTTGTGTACTATAAGTTCAGTATTCGGTTTCCAATAGCTTTCTTTTTATTGAAGTGTCACAGTTCATTTTAACTTGAAAACTGATGTTGTACTGTGTCTCAAAAGAAAAAGAAAGCTCAAAGAAATGGGCAATGACTTTTTTCTAATAATTCTGAGAAAACCGATAGAGTTCAATTCTTTTTTGCCTTTGCACTATTGGTAATGCATGACAGCTGAGTCCAAAGAACTATTATCAAGCCATTTAACATCATAATGTAACATGACTGTGCTTGAAAGCAAAAATAAAAAAGCTCTTTGCACTGTGAGGGCATTGAGTTTCTTCTGGATGTGAAGTAGTCCTTACATTGTCTCCTCTAGATAGATTCAAAATTCATGGCTTATGATACTGACATCATGTCATAAATTTAACTCGCCTTCTGAAAATTACTTCTGCAGAAGATAGGCTTATTTTTGCTGCCTGCAGAAATCATTAGATGAATAATTCCTGTTTTGAAGGTTATGTTTGTTACAAGCTCTTCTGGGAGGTCCAGACCATTTTTCATAAGCCAAAAACAGAACCTTGAGAGCACTCGCTGGTTGATGATGTTCCCTGCTTTAGTCTTCTTCATCCAACCAGTAATTTGGAGCGGAGCATATCCCACTGTGATTTTCATGAAGCTGCCTTTCAGTTGGCTATGCCAGAGCCTGCAGCTCATCTGGAAGCTTTTGCCAGACTGACTTCATTAAATTTTTTCTCTGATTATTAAAGCAATGAATATTTATTTTGACTATTTTTAAAATATGGAAAAAGAGGGAAAAACCTAGGGAAAAATCACTCACAATTCCTCTACCCAAAAGGAAGAGGACTAAACTTTTGACTTACTTCCTCCTCAGTTTCACTTTCTGCTGGATTAGTCCACTGATTCACTACTGTTGGGAATTTTGCATGTGCTAAAGATGAGTCTTCGGAAATGGTAAAGGAAGATCTTCCCTTATCAGGAGATAATTAACTTGACCTTAAAATATTTTCTGGTCAAGCACATGGTATATAATACTGAAATGTATACTCCGATTTATTATAGAATATATTTATATTTATTATATTATATATTCTACTTAATTTTATATATTTATTATAGAATATAGGAGAGAAGTAGTGCACAGAATTAGGCCAAGAGAGTGCACAAAAAGACTAGTTCATTTTTGGCAAGCATTTGGGGTGCATTAATGAGAATGAAGTATTATAGACAGGGAGAAATGTTTGAACATTACGCTCTGTTTCAGCATTCCTACTATGTATTGCAGTGGAAGTTGAGAAAGAAGTGAAAGCAAAGTCTCCTAGGTACTCTTGTCTATTATATTCCCATTGCTCTGTATCCCATATATATGGTACAGATCTGTAGTTAACAGTGTCAATAATTTCCCTTGAATTACAGATTTCAGCTATACCAAAACAAATATATTATCTCTCCATTTCTACCTCCTCCAAAGGAAAACAAAACATAACAAAAGTATCCATTCATTTTGTTCTCCTTGTGTTGGTAAATCATATCATTACTTACCTGTCACCAAGCCAGAAATCCAAAAATTACCCTAGACAGAATCTCTTCTCCTTAATATCCCCAAGTACAAGTCATCTTCAAGCTTGATACAGTATTGACTTCTAATTGTTTCTTCACTTCATTTCCTTTACCATCACTATCCCTTTCTTTAAATACTCACTGGATATAAATTTTGTGTCCAATAACCAGGATACTTGCCATATTAGTCAGCCAGGAAATATTTGTAGACATGATTATTCTTTTGAAAATCATGATTTAAAATGTAAGCACTGAGATCCATCCATCCTTTTGGTTTCACTTAATTGGCCCAAGGATTTATGATACTTGACACTGAGAGCACCATTCAGGAATGGCAATGTCAAAGGGCTGGTTGGAAATTGGCAGAAAATAGTTCAAATATTGGTTAAAATTGGTTAAAGCAAGACAGTGATGGGGTGGAGAGTTACATAGTTTCTGGCAGAGGTCATCTAATGATATTTTCAAAAATTCTGCTCTTTCTCTCCTGACCTCTAAATGGGCAAAACAGGTTATTTTATGTAAAACTTCAGTGGTTACCTTGGGTCATATTACTCTACCTCTATGTGTACTAAGAGACATTTGTATCAAGGGAAGAGTTGTGCTTACAGAGTTTCCTCTCTGCTCAGAGACACTTGTCTCTTGAATGAGTACAAGTTACATCAGATACTTGTCTGTATTTGGTACTATGCTCTGAAGAATAAACAACCAACCAGTAAAGGAGAGTGCTATTTTTGGAAAGCTATCCATGTTTCACAATTGATGGTGAAAAGAAAGAAGGAAGGAAATGAACATTTTTTATGTGCCTAGTATGTGTTCACCATTTACATATTCAATGTCACATTTAATCCTCTCATTGTCCTGTGGAAGTTAGAATTATTGTGTATATTTTATAAGTATATAAATATTGTGTTTTTTAAATAAGGAAATATAGTCTCAGAGATATTGAAAAGCTTCCCCAGCTGACATTTAAATGCAGATCAATAGCTCTTTTCACTATACCATGGTGTCCCAGATAAAATAAAAATAATGAAATCAATGATAGTAACTCTATTAACCACAGCAAGTAATACTTTAAGATAAATCATCTATATAATGAGAAGTCACTATGATGAATACTTTGCATATATTGTATCACTTAATTTTTACACGACCAAGGAGCTGTGTACTATTAAAGACCCCATTTTACAGAAGCACAGATTGATGCTAAAATTAGTTATACAAGCTTGTCCAACTATAAGCAGTAAAACTGGGGATCAATTCCATAAGCTTTGACTGAACCCCCATGCTTAAACACAATGATATTCTACTTCCTAGTAGTACATCAAATTAATGGCTAAATAAATGAAGTTACAGAGTACCTGACGTGGTGCTTTGCCTATGGTGGTCAAACAATACCTTTTTTTTTTTTTCATTTTATTTTATTGATTTTTTTTTCTCATGGTAAGTATACTCTTTAATCCCCATCCCCTTCCCTTCACCTCCCTCTTGTAACCATTAGTTTGTATTTTCTATAGTTGAGAGCCTGTTTCTTGGCTTAATTTTCTCTTATCTTTTTTCCTTTGCTCATTTGTTCTTATACTTCACATATTAATGAGATCCTATGATATTTATCTTTCTCTCTGATTTATTTCATTTAGCATCATACTCTCTAGCTTTTTCTATGTTATTACAAATGGCAAGATTTTATCTTTTTTTTAATAGCTGAACAATGTTCCATTGTGTGTGTGTGTGTGTGTGTGTGTGTGTGTGTGTGTATACCACACTTCTTTATCCATTCATCTATTGATAGATATTTGGGCTGCTTCCATAGTTTGGCTATTTGTAAATAATGATGTAATAAGCATGGGGTGCATGTATTCCTCTGAATTAATGGTTTTGTTTTTGTTTTGGTAAATACCCAATAGTGCAATTCCTGGTTCATAGGGTAGTTATATTTTTAACTTTTTCAGGAAACTCCTTACTGTTTTCTACAGTGGCTGCACCAGTTTGCATTCCCACCAGCACTGTACAAGGGTTACTTTTTCTTCACATCCTAGCTAACACTTGTTGCTTCTTGTGTTTTTTTATTTTAGCCAATCTAACAGGTGTGAAGTTATATCTCATTGTGGTTTTAATTTGCATTTTCCTGATGATCAGTGATAGTGAGGATCTTTTCATGTGCCTGTTGGCCATCTGGATATCTTCTTTGGAGAAATGTCTGTTCATGTCTTCTGTACACTTTTTAATTGGATCATTTATTTTGGGGGCATTGAGTTGTATCAGTTCTTTATGTATTTTGGATATTAACCCTTCATCAGATATGTAACTTTTAAATATCTTCTCCAATTCAGTACATTACTTATTAATTTTTTTGATTGACTCCTTTACTGTACAGAAGTTTTTATTTTTGTGTACTCCCAATTTTTTATTTTTTCTTTTATTTCCCTTGCCTCAAGAGACATATCTAGAAAAAAAAGTTCCTATGGTTGATATTTGATGACTGAGACATGACTGCTTATGCTGTCTTCAAGTTTTTTATAGTTTCACATCTCACATTTAGGTTTTTAACCCAGTTTGAGTTTATTTATTTCAGAAAAAATATGGAAAGACCACAAATACATGGAAGTTAATAACATGCTGCTACATAATGAGAGTCAATGAAAAATCAAAGAAGAAATAAAAAACTACATGAAAACACAATAGTCTGCAATCTTTGGGATGCAGCAAAAGTGATTCAAAAAGAGAAGTTTATAGCAAATTATGTCTACTTCATTAAGCAAGAAAAATCTCAAATAAACAACCTAAACACACACCTAAAATAACTAAAGAAGAACAAAGCCTAAGCCCAGCAAATAGAAGGAGATAATAAAGATTAGAGAGGAAATAAATGATATAGAAACTAAAAAACAACAATAAAACAGGTCAATGAAACCAGGAGCTGGTTGGGCTCTGCACTGACAGCATTCAGCCTGCTTGGGATTCTCTCTGGTAGCAACTCATTAACAATATTTGTTCTTCTAATCCATGAGCATGGAATGCGTTTCCATTTGTTTGTGTCTTCTTCAATTTCTTTCATAAGCTTTCTAAAATTTTCAGCATACAAACATTTTGTCTCTTTGGTTAGGTTTATTCCTAGATATTCTATGGTATGGGTGCAATTGTATATTGGATTGATTCCTTGATATCTCTTTCTGTTGCTTCATTACTGATGTATAGAAATGCAATAATTTCTGTATATTGATTTTATATCCTGTGACTTTGCTGAATTCATGCATCAATTCTAGCAACTTTTTGGTGTTCTTTCAGGTATTCCATGTAGAGTATCATGTCATCTGTGAAAAGCGAAAGTTTAACTTCTTCTTTGTCAAAACTTTTTATTTCTTTTGTTTTCTGATTGCTGAGGCTAGGACTTCTAACACTATGTTGAACAACAGTGGTGGCAGTGGACATCCCTGTCATGTTCTTGACATTAGGGGGAAAGCTCTCAGTTTTTCCCCATTGACGATGATATTATCTGTGAGTTTTTCATATATGGCTTTCATGATGTTAATGTATGTTCCTTCTATCCTGACTTTCTTGAGAGTTTTTATCAAGAAAGGATGCTGTATTTTGTCAAATGCTTTTTCTGCATCTATTGACAGGACCATATGGTTCTTATCCTTTATTCTATTAATATGATGTATCACATTGATTGATTTGTGAATTTTGAACCAGCTCTACAGCCCAGGGATGAATCTCACTTGATCATGGTGAATAATTCTTTTAATATACTGCTGAATTCAATTTGCTAGTATCTTGTTGAGAATTTTTGTGTTCAAGTTCATCAGGGATATTGGCCTGCAATTCTCTTTTTAGTGGAGTCTGTTTGGTTTTTTGAACCAAGGTAATGTTGGCTTCATACAGTGAATCTGGCAGCTTTCCTTCCATTTCTATTTTTTGGAACAGGTTGAGAAGAATAGATATTAACTCTTCTTTAAATGTCTGGTAGAATTCTCCTGTGAATCTGGCTTATTTTTTGGAAAGCTTTTGATAACCAATTCTATTTCTTTGCTGGTTATGGGTTTGTTCAAATTTTCTGTATCTTTCCTTTTGAATTTTGGTAGTGTGTGAATGTCTAGGTTTATCCATTTCTTTCAGATTGTCCGGTATGTTGGCATATCATTTTTCATAGTATTCTTTTATAATTGTATTTCTGTGGTGTTTGTTGTGATCTCTCCTCTTTCATTCATGACTTTATCTATTTGGGTCCCCTTTTCTTTTTGAGAAATCTGAGTAGGGGTTTATCAATTTTTTTTTTTCAAAAAACCAGCTCTTAGGTAGTTTCATTGGTCTGTTCTACTGCTTTTATGGAATCTATATCATTTATTTCTGCTCTAATTTTTATTATTTCCCTTCTTCTGCCAGCTTTGGGCTTTATTTGCTTCTCCTTTTTTAGCTTCTTTATGTGCAAGGTGTGGCCTGAATTATAATATACTTTCATCTTAGGACTGCCTTTGCTGCATCCCAAAGGGTTTGGACTATCATGTTTTTAGTTTTATTTGCTTCCAGGTATTTTTTAATTTATTCTTTAATTTCCTGGTTAACCCACTCATTCTTTAGTAAGATGTTCTTTAACCTCCCATGCATGTATTTGGGGGACTTTCCAAATTTTTTCTTGTGGTTGATTTCAAGTTTTATACTGTTGTGATCTGAAAATATGCATGGTATGATCTCAATCTTTTTGTACCAGTTGAGGGATGTTTTGTGACTCAATATGTGATCTATTTTGGAGAATGTTCCATGTGCACTCAAGAAGAATGTGTATTCTGCTGCTTTAGGATGAAATGTTCCGAATATGTGTTCAGTTCATCTCGTTCGATGTGTCATTCAGAGTCATTGTTTTTTTTGTTGTTGATTTTCTGCCTAGATGATCTGTCCATTGCTGTAAATGGAGTATTAAAGTCTCCTACAATTATAGTATTATTTTCACTAAGTTTACTTATGTTTGTGATTAATTGATTTATATATTTGGGTGTTCTCACGTTGGGGGCATTAATATTTATAATTTTTAGGTTTTCTTGATAGATAGGTCCCTTAAGTATGATATAATGCCCTTCTTCATTTCTTATTACAGTCTTTGTTTTAAAATCTAGTTCTTCTGATATAAGTATGGCTACTCCGGCTTTCTTTTGATGTCAGTTAGCATGATAGATGGGTCTCCATCCCTCAGTTTCAATCTGCAGATGTCCTCAGGTCTAAAATGAGTTTCTTATGGGCAGCATATACATGGATCTTGGTTTTTTATCCATTCTGATACCCTATGTCTTTTGATTGGGACTTTTAGTCCATTTACATTCAAAGTGATATTTGAAAGATATGAATTAGTGCCATTATATAATCTGTAGATTTCATGTTGGTTGTGATGTTCTCTGGTCCTTTGTAGTCTTTGCTGCTCTCCACTCACAGAGTCCCCTTAGCATCTCCTGCAAAGTTGATTTAGTGGTCATGAACTTCTTTAGTTTTGTTGTTTTTATTTTGTTGTTGTTGTTGTTGTTGTTGTCCAGGAATGTCTTTATCTCTCCTTCTATTATGAATGACAGCCTTACTCGATAAAAGATTCTTGGCTGCATATTTTTCCTATTCAGCCCATTGGATATTTCTTGTCACTCCCTTCTGGCCTGCCATGTTTCTGTAGACAGGTCTGCTACTAACCTTTTGTGTCTGCATTTGTGAATTAAGGGCCTTTTATCCCTAACTGCTTTATTTTTTTAGAGTTCTCTCTTTATCTTTGTATTTTGCCAATTTCACTATGGTATGTCATGATGTTGACCTGTTTTTGTGGATTTTGAAGGGAATTCTCTGTGCATCTTGGACTTGGATGCTTGTTTCCTCCCCCAGATCAGGGAAATTCTCAACTATAATTTGTTCAAATAAACCTTCTGCCCCTTTCTATCACTATCCTTTTGGGACTCCTAGAATATGGATATTGTTTCATTTCATGGAATCACTTAATGCTCTGATTCTCCCCTCGTGATCCATTCATTTCCTTTACCTCTTAAAAAACAGACTTAAATATTAACAAATTGGTGGTTTCCATAGAGGAGGTTGTTGGGGAGATGAGTGAAATACATGAAGAGGATTAAAACTACATGACTGATGAGAACTGAGTAATGAATAGAATTTTTGAATCATTGTATTGCTCACTTGAAACTAATATAACACTATGTTAATTATATTTGAAAAGATCAGCTAAAAAATATAAGTAATTCAAGTGATAACATTTCAATGAACTAGTGGTAAATAATATTTTGTAGTTTGGCTAGGAACCTACATGTTTAGGGTAAGTGTATCCCTCTGCCTTTGGCAATAGTGCCCATGCAATGATGAAGATTGTTTCTATGCATAACTCTAGTCCTCTGTCACCATGATTCAAGTAAGAGCCTAGAGGTTGAGTTTTTTCCAGCCTACTCTCTTTCCCCTTAACACCACAACTTTACCACCATTATCTGCCATAGACCCAGGTCATCCCTGACATGGTTCTCTACTACCTTTTTTTTCTAACTCTACCTCCTCCATTTTCTGAAAACTTTTCATTGTACATATATCTTCATTTTCTTCTGTTAATATTTCCTTTATCTTCTGCTATAACTGAAACCAAGTGTCCCTTAATGACATTTCTTACCTGTTGTCCTCTTACATGGTGACTGGTTTCCTCCTTAATATTGTGCCTAGAAACAGAAAAAGTACACACCTTACTTCTTGTTGCAGATAATCTTCCTCCACCTCCTACTTAAAGAAACAAAGTAAACAAACAATCTCTGTATTTTGTGTTATCAAATTCTACCGACTCTATACCTCGGTTTGCAGTCATCAAGATTCCTTCAAGGAATCTTGAAGATTCCAGTTTCCAGATTATGGACACTCCCTTTAAAATTATTGCCATTGAGAAAGTAATTTTAAAACAATGAAATACAGCCCCTAACATCTGGAAAAAAGACCATGTTACTTTTTTATTACAATAAACAATCTCACAGAATGTCAACCTCAGACTCTGAGTCTATGATTAAAGAAGAAAAAATAAGACTATTTCATTATTTTATCTAGGCATAGATAAACCCAGATTACTATATTATCCCCAAATATTAAACATCCTATTATCTTGGCTAAAATGACTAATTTCTGCTTCTTTACAAATTATAGCTTTAGCCTTGGTCTTGTCTGCCTTTTCTTGAAAAATGATGTATTGAAGTACTCAGTTATCAAATTGTTCCCACTTTCTTATAGCATCCAATATACAGTGACCCCATCTTTTTTGGCTCCTCCCCAAAATCCTTCACCCAAAATCCAGATCCTATTATTGGTTCTTGCTAACACTTTTACTCAGACATTTCATGGTTCCCCATGGTATGTTTTCTCCATTGCTGCAAAGAGTAAGAGGTCCAATTTGTTCAAATTCTAGGGTGTTCCTGGTGATCTTTGCAGAGCACTAACACTGTCTACAATTTATGGTGATATCAGCATTACCTTCTAACATATTGACCCTCACTTCTTTAAATTCCTCTTCTTCAATGACTTCTGTCTTCTATTTTAACACAGGTACCATCTCACTGTCATTCTCTTGACTCTGTAATTACCAATAGCTTTTGTCCATTTATAACCTCGCTTTCATTTACCTCACTCTCACACCGCTTCCTCCTGTATTTCCAGCTTATTCTTCCTAGTAGCCCAAGTACAACAACTCTTCTGTCTCCTGGAGGTTTTAATTTAATTGATACTTTCACCTTTTCATTATCCTTCCCTTGTCTTTACTTATGTTATTGCATGTCATTCTATAATTCAGATTCCATAGGCAATCATTTTAATTGAGTCCTCATATACATTTCAACTTTTTTGCTCCTTCCTCCTGAGTTGCACTTACTTGGCTAAAGTACCACTCTAGTTAAACCTGTATACCTCTGATATGCCTATGTGACTATTCTGGTAAAGGCTGCTGAGGAAAAACACAAAACTTTATGACTAATCTTACTTTAAATTCACCATCATTATTCATAAATAGGGCATTAATACCACCAAGCACTCCTATCACATGCAGAATGACCTCCTCTCTTCTTGATATTACTTCCTTCTCTTTCCTGAAACCTCGAAACCCTTTCCTTTATACTTACCTTTGGCTGATTACTTGGCTTCCTATTTTACTTAGAAAATTGAAGTAATCAAAAATTTTTTCCAGAAACATCCATCACCATTAAAATTTAGATGCATCTGTGCCCTCCATGTTCCTACTTTCCATTCTGTTACTGAAAAAAAAAACTCTCCATGCTCCTTGTTAAGGTCAGTCCCTCTCCCTGTCCATCAGATTATATCCCTTCTACCTATTTCAAGGACATTAATGTTCATTTTTCTTGTCCCGTACTATTGTTTAATTCTACTTGATCTGTCCTGTCATTATGTAATTATGCTTAGATTTCTGTCACCTCAAAAACTTCTTTCTCATGTCCTCACTTTTTACTAAAGGTAATATGCCATTTTTTCCTTCCCATTTGTGATAGTTAATTGTATAGGTCAACTTGCTTAGGCAGTAGTTTAATATTTTGTTAAATATTATTCTGGATTTCTATTTGAACGTATTAGGAAATAAGATTTACATTTAAGCTTATGGACTTTGAGTAAACCAGATTGTCCTCCATAATGTGTAGGGAGGGGCTTCTTCAATCAAATAAAAGTCCGATTAGAACAAAAGGTGGACCTCCTCTAAGCCAGAGAGAATTCTACCAGCAATCTGCTTTAAAACTCCAACCACAACATGAGCTCTTCTTGGTCTCCAGTCTTTGGACTCTAACTGAAATACTTGCCAACTCTGTTCACACACTAATTAGTTTTTCAGACTATCACTCAGTTAAAATTGCCCTGGTCAAGGACACCAATGGCCTTCACATTTTAAATCCAATGGGCAATGGGTGATTGTCATTCTTTATACTATTTGAACTACAGCACTATGGTAGGCTGAATAATGTCCCCACCCCACCCCAGGACACTTCCATGTCTTAATCCTTGGAACTACTGAATGTGTTACCTTGTGTGGTAAAAGTGACTTTGCAAATGTGGTGAAACTAAGGATCTTGAGATGGCAGGATTATCGTAGATTATTCAGGTGGACTCCACATAATTGCAGAGGTCCTTATAATGGAGAGGCAAGACAGTAAGAGTCAGAGAAAAAGATGTGATGACAAAGCAATGGAAAGAGATATTTTTTTTTCTATTTGGATGTAACTAACACACAATGTTACATTGGTTTCAAATGTAAAACACAGTAATTCAATAACTTTAAACATTATCCCCAAAGGCAAGGGAAATGAAAGCAAAAATGAACTACTGGGACCTCATCAAGATAAAAAGCTTCTGCATGGCAAAGGAAACAATCAAGAAAACTAATAGGCAACTGACAGAATGGGAAAAGATAGTTGCAAATGACATATCTGATAAAGGGCTAGTATCCAAAATCTACAATGAATGCACCGAACTCCACACCCAAAAATCAAATAACCCATTGGAGAAATGGGCAGAAGACATAAACAGACACTTCTCCAAAGAGGACATCCAGATGGCCTACAGGCACATGAAA
>NC_043700.1:109479948-109519295 GCF_006229205.1 Suricata suricatta | reverse complement strand
GGAGGGGAAGAGGGAAAGAGAGTTGGGGAGACAGAGGGACACAAAACTTGAGAGACTATTGAATACTGAAAATGAACCGAGGGTTGAGGGGGGAGGGGAAGGGTGAAAAGAGGTGGTGGTAGTGGAGGAGGGCACTTGTGGGGAAGAGCACTTGGTGTTATATGGAAACCAATTTGACAATAAACTGTTTAAAAATAAAATAAAATAAAATAAAATAAAATAAAATTTATATATTAAAAAATAAAAATAATCTGACCTCAAAAGTAGTCACCATCTGTTACCATACAATGCTGTTACAATATGACTGACTGTATTCCTTATGCTGTGCTTTTTATTCTTGTAAATTTATGTATTTCATAACTGGAAGGCTGTATCCCCTACTCCCTTTCACCCATTCTGCCCATTACCATCCTCTTCCCTTCTGGCAACTGTTCAGTGTGTTCTCTGTATTTACAGGTCTGATTCTGGTTGTTGTTTAAGGCTGTGTAATATTGTATTTGCCCCTCAAAATTAAGGCTGTGTAATATTGTATTTGCCCCTCAAAATGAAAACCCTAATTTGAAAGGACATACACCCTGTGTTTATTGCCACTTTATTTACAATAGCCACCATATGGACGCAGCCTAAGAGTCCACTGATAAATGAATGGATAAGAAAAGTGTGGTAAACACACGCGCACACAGACTGAGACGGGGGTAGGGAGGGAGAAGAACATGCTGCCACCAAAAAAAAGGACTTTTAAGAGACTTTGCTTCTAGATTCCATCTGGGAAATAGGGCACAGACCAAGAAATTAGGGTGGCTTTTCTAAAAGACATGAGAATGGGTTTTACCCTAGAGCTTTCAAAAGGAACACAATCCTGTGTGCCAATATGTTGTAGCAAGCAGGGCTCTTAGAAGCTTTAGGTTGACATAATCCTTCATGCTTAAGGTTTCCAAAGATAAAAAAGGGATTTTAAAAATTGTTGTTTATATAAAAACTTCAAAGGGATTTTGATTGACTTTATTGGGTCTTGTGCTCACTAATGGCCTAATTACTATGCCTAATAAAATGGGATGTTTCAACAGGCCCAGGGGAGGTAGGGATGTGTGACTGACTTCTGTACAGTTTCCAGAAAGGAAAACTCTAGACAGGAAAAACAAAGCAAAAACACAACACTGAAATGTTTTACTATAGCCCTCAGTCTTATAGCACAAACTGAAAGTACAGTCCGATTCTTATAAGATTTTTGCCAGGATAGTTGAAATATCAAGGCATACTGAGAAACAAAAATATCTTGGAGAAATTCACAAGAATGGGTATAAGGTACATGAGAGGACAAGAAAGTATAATGCAGGTTTTCTATTAAATATTTAGCTCATTGTCTTTAAATAATTAAAAATTTTCAAATACATTAAAGTTAATGATAATGACAAAAATAATAATGTTCTTGATGCCAGTGTTGTGGGTCACAATATCAATTTTTGCATCAGAAAGTTTGAAAACAAAATGTATGAGTTTTTGCTGCAATTTTATTTGTGCTTATATTACTTTTGGTAAGATACCGCCTCTGGTTCCGTTGATGATTCACATAGTCTCACTGATTATGCATAACACACACTTTCTTTTCCTTTATATATAAGATGTAAAGTACAATTCTGGAAGATATTTTTCTCTGTTTTACATAGGCTAGTACAGTGCTAGAATTATGGGCTGTGTGGATGGCCCTCTTCCCTATTCCTTCTCTGTTGTGCACACTATAACCTAAAGATAACAAATTATACTCTAAAAAATACAACTCCATGGGGAGAACCATCCGCACCTCCTCTGATTGTTTTTTCTCAGTTGCAGCTATGTTTGTGTGTGTAACCTCACTGCAGGACACAAGGAAGCCGTTGAACTAGGAAGATTCTTTGACATAAGTTGGCTGCTTTACATTCCAGGTGACAAGTCCTGAAGTAGAGCAGGCACCCTTCACCATACGCAAACGGTCTCCCTGTAGCTCTCTCTGCCCATTTCCCATGCTTGGCTTCAATGCGTTATTATCCTTTTGCTAGAGTGAAACTCCATCAGTCGTGCCTTGTTTGTTTATGATTATTTTCTTTTGTCTTAACATATAAAGTGCTTTTTCTTCTTTTAAAGAAATAGGAGTAGTGCTTTAGTTGCCAAGCATTGAAATCATATAATTTGAATCGATTAAATTGAATTCTTCTCATAGCGAAGGAAAGAAAACATGTTTGATACACTGTGTCACTATCCCCCTATATGAGTGCTGCCGTCCTAGATGGTGGCTGCTACTCTTCCATGTTGAGTTATAGCCACAAGTCCACATAAGAAAATAACTCTCCTTTGCTTCTATAGTCTTCTTTATCCTCAGGTTGAGCTGAATTGAGCTGGACTAAAGGTTGGGAGGAAAAGAAGAGTCAAGTACAGGTCCCTAAGTATACACAATTCTTATTCCATGGCAAGTTAAAAGTTCATCTTCTGCTATGATTTATTTTCAATGGCAGTGGGAAAAAAGTACTGGACCTGGACTGAAGAGGCATGAGAACTTTGTCCTGGTTCTCTCCTTAATTAGATCTCAGGCAAGACCGTTAGCAGCTCTGGGCTTCAATTTCTGTATGATGAAATGAGTCAGTGTGCTTAAATTACTTCTGAAGTTCTTTCCAGTTCTAAATTACTGTGTATTTAGGAAACTGTACTACCCTTGATTGTGTTATTGATTTCAAGTTTTCTGCATATTTTTCTACTTTACATTTGATTGAATTTACGGTACATACAAAATGTGGTATCAGGAATTTCATGTTTACACTTCCTATTTATAGCTTTTCTATCCTCTCGACTGGAAGTATAATTTTGATTGCCAAATTGAATTATTGTTCTTACATATATCATACATATATTTTTAATATCCTTCTTCCCATATGTTTTATAATATTTCTGCATGATACAGTTCCTTTTAATGAGTTTATTAATTTTGGAAGCAAAAATTTTAAGCCATAATCTCCAGCATTTTATTTTTTGCCATCCCGGTTTGATTAGATGTTCTGAATTGGTTTTCTCACATCTTATTTGGAAGATAATCCTTCCCGAATAAGTCAGTCAGTCAGTCAGTCAATCAGTCTTACATGGAAATAAATCTTATTTGGGTAATGTTCTTCATGGACCAAGCCCATGCTTAGGAGGAGAAGAAAAAATCACATTCAGAATGATTTTGAGCTCAATATGAAAAAATCAAACTTGGTGGTGTCTTCTACAAAAGTAAATATTGCATGAGCCTACTTTATTTGAAGGAGGCATCTATGGCTAAAAACCCAACAACCTGGAATTTTGTGATGATATTGCAGATGAAAAGGCAGGTTGAACTGAAATAAATAGCTGGGTTACCTTATTTTGCCAGAAGATATGTGCTTCTGCTTCAACAGAAGTTGTCATTGCTAGGATGGCCTCATTAGCCATTTTCTGGTGAAAATGCCAAGCCATTTCATGATGACAAGATCATCATGGCACACACCATCATGGTTTGGAGGACAGCCAATGAAGACTTTAAATAGTTTATTTCTTCATAAGTTTAAGTATGAGAAAATAAGACTCATAATAATAAAAGAGTAATTTCTGTGTACAAAGGTTAGGAACATAGGAGTAGTTGTTCTAAGGAAGCTGAAGTGCATCTTTCATTAGATAGTTTTCATAGTAGACTAAGCAACCATGTTTAGGGGAATAATTTTCTGCTTTGGGAATGATTGAACCCAATGATCTACTGAGAATATTTACATTCACTTATATTATTTAAAAGATTATTTTTTTCAATATTATCTTTTCATTCTGCCTATAGTGCTTTATATTCAATTAAACACTTCCATGTTAAAACTTTGAAGCCTACTCATACACCTATTATTTACTGGTTGAAATCAGCAAAAGAGGCCAACTATTAGCTTTTATTCAAATTCTTAGTAAGGTTAAAGAATCATTAGAGAAACATCTGCCACTGATGGAAGACATTACTTAATTCATCTCAAATTTTAAATTATTTTTAAGAGCTTTAAAGAAACATTTATTTACTTATTTTGAGAGAGAGAGAGAGAGAGAGAGAGAGAGAACCCCAAGCAGGCTCCATGCTCAGCATGGAGCCCAAAATAGGGCTCAATCTCACAAACACAAGATTCTGACCTGAGCCAAAATCAAGAGTTGGATGCTTAATGAACTGAGCCACCCAGGTGCTCACATTTTAAGAGCTTTTAAATCCATTCTGCATTGGTGGAATAGGTACAGGAATATTTCTGGATTAAAATGTAGGTGAGGTGGGTTACTTATGTGGGTGCTAAGCTGTAAAGGAAGCTAAGGCATCATTAGTTTGCTAAAATATTATGGAATATTGTAATAAAAATTATTTTTAAATAAAAATATTTAAATAAAAATTTAAATATTTTAATAAAAATATATAAAACTACATTTCTATAGCATTTCTAGTAAAAATGTACTTGAAAGTAGTACTTTCATAAGTCATTTGGGGTATGAAATATAATTTCTCTAATCTTCTATCTAAAGCAGGATGGCAGTTAACTGATGGGCTACTATTTTCCTAGTAGTAGGATGTACAGTTGGGACTAGAACTTAACTCTTTGAGACATTAGAGGAGAAACTGGGTTCAGCCACAAGGGAGCTACCTTTTTGTTTCCTTCCCATACAAGACTCTGAATCTTCTCTAAATAAACGTTAAATATTTAAAGTATATCAATCTAAAGGAACAACAAGCTATTAGCTGATTCAGGCACCCACAGGAATATTTATTTGGAATTCTTTCTTTAAGCACTTGATGCTTGCTGTGTTCCACTATTGCATATCTTTCTGTTCTTGCAATCTGAACTTAGAAAGAAAGACCACAGTTTGGCAATGTGTTTACAGATTTTGACATTTACTTTGTCTTTACCATCTGCTTCCCCATTCTTCAAGTTAGCAATGATGTTCTCATGTTTGCAATGATGATTACCGTGTGTTCCCTTTGGTTTAGTTTAGAATATTGCAAAACTCTTTTTGGTCAAGGATTAGGATCCGTATTTGCTGCTTCTTTACATTCTCAGTACCCAACCACTGTCTGATAAGTGTTGGATGATGTTTAGTGACTAAGTGGATGCACATAGAAATGAAGGGGATGTGTGCTATAGATGCAATTTCAGGTGTTACTCACGTATCAAAAGAAACTACAAAGCTTTTATTAAATATATAAATGATTTTATTTTTTTCTTACCTACTTTGTTCAGGAGTGTTATATATGAGTTTCATTTTTATTCCAATATCCACCATTAGTTCACCTTAGACCTCACTCCTGAGGCTCCTAAACTCTTTAGGTTGTGTTTCCTTTTCTATATTTGGTTATAGGCCATGCAACCTTGTTCAGGAAGAAAAAAGACCTGGACTTGGAATAAGACATTAGCTCATGAACTGGCTATGTTATTTTCTATAGGCTTATTTAACTTCTTTGTGTGTATGACAATCTTTTTCATGCCTATTATAGAAAGTGGATAAAATATTTAAATTATGTATATGTGTATATATATATGTATATATTTATATGTATATAAACACATGTACCTAAAATCAAGCAGTTTATTTTAATTATATAAGAGCTTCGGCCCCTAGTTTCTTCATTTAAAAAATAGCAATTTTTGTGTGTGTTGTCATCCCCTAAGTTTTATCAACTGCTTCATTCATTTTCCATTTCATTTTAGTCTCTGTGTATTCTTCTCTGATATCATCTCTGGAATAGTGACATTCACTGATGTAGAATACGAAAATACTGATTCAAAGGGGCACATGCAGCCCAGTGCTTATAGCAGCACTGTCAACAATAGGCAAATTATGAAATGAGCCCAAATGCCCATCAACTGATGGATGGGTATAGAAAATGTGGTGTGTGTGTGTGTGTGTGTGTGTGTATTTATTTATTTATTTATATTTATACACAGTAGAATATTACCTGGCAACCAAAAAAAAATGAAATCTTCCATGTGGATGGAACTAGAATGTATTATGCTAAGCTACGTAAGTCAGAGAAAGATAAATATCATATGATTTCACTCGTTTATGGAGCTTAAGAAGCAAAACAGATTAACATAGGGGAAGGGAAGGAAAAACAAGTAAAAAGAGAAATGGAAGCAAACCATAAGGACTCTTACCACAGGGAACAGGCTGAGGGTTGATTCAGGGGTGTTGGGTGGGAGGGTGGGCTAAATGGGTGATGGGCACTAAGCAGGGCGTTAGCTAGGATGTTACGTGTTACGTGAAAGTGATGAATCACTAAATTCTGCTTCTGGTATTATTATTACATTATATGTTAACTAACTTGAGATTAAATAAAATTAAAAAGGAAAAAATATATACACATATACATTAAAATTAAGCAGTTTATCATAATTATATAAGGGCTTTTCCTTTAGTTTCATCATTTTAAAAATAGCACATATTTTATGTTGTCATCCTTTAAATTCAAAATAATTTCTCAGTTGTATTATCAACTGCTCCATGCATTTTCCACTTCATGTTGGTCTCTATGTATTCTTCTGTGACCTCATATCTGGAATAATGACATTCATTATTTGAATGTCAGATATTTTAATATATAGATGTTATACTGTTCTCTGTCAAATAATCTTCATTAATATGGAGTCATCTTAAAAGTAAGTTATTTGATCATTTACATGATTTGGGAAGAGGAAGTAATAGAGTTTTATTGACTTCTAGAAATATCTATTAATTATATTTAAAAAAAGAAGTATATCTTATTAACTATGGATTGCAATTAGTCCTTAACTTTATGCATATGGAAGAGGAATAATATGGACAGTCCAAAATAATAGATATGTTTTGACAAAGCTATGTAACAGATAGTGACAAAGTTACATTTTATGCTAAATTAGATAATAAGTAATGAAATTAAAAATTACCTATTGCTAAAATTATACATGTAAATCTTTTGGAATTTTTAGTTTATTCAGCATACATGATTTTATGTATACAAATTTGTTCTGATGTATAGTTTTTCATTAAGTCCAACACAGGCAATTCTTCCAGGAGTGCTGGAGCAGATGATTTTTTTTTTTTCCCTTTGAGCACCAGATACAGTGGTTAGCTTGTGTTCTGGGCCCTGCTCTGGCCTGGGGTGGAAGACCTTTGCACTGCGGAAAGCATATAGGTTATATTTTAGTGCAGGGTATGAGCTCACTGAATTATTGAATGGAATGAAGGGTACAGTAGCCTCTGCTATTTAAATTATTTTTTTCTCTCCAAACATGTCTTATTAATACAAATGGAAAGATGTGTATGCACTATATATTGATAAACTTATAATTGTTTATCCAGTTGGATATTTATAAGATCAAAGAACATTTTATAATGTAGGTTTAGTGTTTCTATTTATTGTTTAGGAATACACGTTTTTCAAAGAAAAGTGAAGCCACATTGCTCTTCCTGTGAAATGTTCCATTTTGTTTTCAGCTGAACTTCTTGATCTCCAATTTTAATATCAATAAATCACTACTTAACAGAATGACTCTCATCAATTCAAGCTCATTGTATCTCAGGCCACACTATAATATAGTGTGTATGTATGTGTGTGTGTGTGTGTGTGTGTGTGTGTGTGTGCGTGCTATTTTCAATAGTTTAGTAGCTCTTAGGAAATGGAGATTGTTTCATTTATTATAGTAAATGTTGCCCGACAATGTAGACTTCAAATTTCCTTCCTCGCTTGTAGTCTGCATATGGAATAAGTTGACAGAGGAGGTGAAAAAGCAAGTAGGAATTTAAAGTCAAATAGCTGTCCTATAGGCAGTTGACAAAGTTGACCAGAGGTTGACTGTCCTCATAGCCAATCAACAACACCTACATGCATTTTTTATATTGTTTTATGACTTGGTTTGGACCTTTACATGTAAGGTTCCCACAGCAGGAAAAGAAGTTTCTGAAAGCTCTTTTGCTCTTAACTCTTGCTGTCATAGAACTGCCAATTTGAGGCAGCTGGGGATTACAAGAAGAGATAGTTTAGTTGCATATGGATTCTTTTCTTTTTATTTTTTCTTCTTCCCTTTCCTTCAATTTCACAGTACTGTTTCTTTTGGCTAATCTAATGGATTCTTGGAAATTTTATGGGACTAGCGGGAGTGTGCTGCCCTGAAGCAAACCTAGTTCAGCTTCCTTGTTAAGGCACATTGGTCCTGGCCTCTAGTGGCTTGGGTCTATTTTGGCTCCTTGAAAAAGGGAGTATCCTATCTTTCTTAATAATGAAGCAAAAAGATGACTCCAAAAGAGAATTGGCCAGCACCAAAGGGGATGCCTTTCAGTTCTTCTCTGATACATACACCTCCTCCTGGGCAGATTTGTGAAATCTCTCATCAGTCTTCCATATGGTTAATTACATGTTTTGCTTTACTCTGTTTTCTTTTATAATAATATTGTGAACAGTTTATCAAAGTTAAAAGGTTAGTGTATGTTATATTAATCCTGCAGAACCGATGTGCACCATATACATACATTTACCAACACTATATATTGTCTTTCATATCATTGTGTCTCATCTTACCAACAAACTTCACAAAACAAAAGATTCTATGATCAGCAAATGTAGTTTTCCCAGGGATCTGGACATCTAGAAATGAAACTAGGTTAGCTAGGAGGAGAGCCTAAGTATATAAAAATTAATGTGTAGTCTACTGATGCTTGTTTTTTGTATATATCACAGTAGTGTATTTTTCCATACTAAGACAAGGTGAACATGATTATTTCAAACTTTCTTCACTCTCTATTGTGAAAGTACTGAATAAAGTTATTATTAAGGAATTGTGCTTTATTCCGTTATTGACAAATTACAGAACATTTTGTGTTTAGTACCATTGCTTGTTTATTCATTCCTCCATTCAACAAATACCAACAAAATACCAACAAATTTTATGATTACCTTTTGCTTTCTGGTAGGCATTTGGCACACAAAAATTAATAAAATTTCTCTCTTTGTTTGTTTTCTCATGTGGCAGGGAAGATAGTACACATTTGTGGCTTTGCAGAATATGATAGAATATATGAAAAGGAATAGCCATTTCAGTGGGATTGGAGAGTATAAGTGAGGTGAGGATAAAATCATAAAAGATTTTACAGAGGGAAGGTTGTGTAGAGGAAAGAGTGAATATAATATAATCACAGTACCTGAGTTTGATGTCCAAGTCCAGTTGTGGGGCTAGAACTAAGTTCTTAACCTCTTGAAGCTTAAGTTTCCTCACTAATAAAATAAAGACAGTAACTAGGCCAATCATGAAGTGTTTCAAGGATTTAATGTAATAGTCTCTGTGAAAAGCACTTGCCAAAATGCTATATCAATACATAAATAAGCCTTCTTGTCATCATTTTGATGTTATGTATTCAAGATTACCAGTATTTTGGAAATGAGACCTGGGATGACATGGTGAACAGCAGGGACAATAGGAAGTCCTCGGAGAATGGCACAAAGCAGAACATAGAGGATGGTACATAGAATTGGGGTCAGACCAGATGGGTTCCAGTCCTAGGTCTTTCTTTGGCAGGTTGTCTAAACTCATTATACCTTGGTCTTCTCATCAGTAAAATGGACATAATAGTACTTAGTGTATTGAGTTGTTATGGTGATTCAATGAGTTAATTATGTGTAGCACTTAGAACAGTTCCTGGGACATCATGAGTATGATTTGGTGTTTGCTTGGCTAAGTACTTGTATTAGTTACCTGGGGCTATTGTAACAAAATATCTTAAAACTGGGTATCTTAAAACAATAGAAACTTATTTGCCACAGTTCTGGAGACTAGAAGTCTCAACCAAATTGTCAGTAGGGTTGGTTCCTTCTGAGTGCTCTGAGGGAGGTTCGGTTCCATGCCTTTCTCTTAACTTAGATGTTGCTGGAGATCCTTGGTGCTTCCTGGTTTATGGATGCATCACTCCAGTCTCTGCCTCTATAATCAGATGACATCACCTGGTGGGGCTCTGCATCTCTTTTCTTCTTAAAAGTAAGAAGGGCCTACCCTTCTCCAATATGACCTTGTTTTAACTAATTACATCTTCAATAACCCAATTTTAAATAAGGTCACGTTCAAAGGTGCTGGGGATTCAGATATCAACAAATCTTTTTGGAGGGACACAGTTCAACCTCAGAATTGTCCTAACTTAAAATATGAATAACACAGGCTTATCTAGTCTGTGTTCAATATTATATGAACTGTGAGTTTCTGGTTTGAATTTCAGAGGTGATATGGGCCAGCTCACATCTACAGCATCTCTTCTTGTTCTGGAGACCAGAAAAACAGTGACAGTTGGACCTGGTTTAATTAACTTTAGACCCTCTGTGCTAATAAGTAAGGTCTGTGCCCTTAATGAGGTACTCAGGTAATAAGGCTGTTTCTTTCTTTCTTTTTTTTTTTTTTTACACATACACACACACATGCAGCTTCTACTGTCCTGGTCCCTTCCTCATTCAGCTATTGCCACTAACCTTGTGGCTGTCTTCCTTCCTTCCTTCCTTCCTTCCTTCCTTCCTTCCTTCCTTTCTTTCTTTTTCTTTCTTTCTTTTTCTTTCTTTCTTTTTCTTTCTTTCTTTCTTTCTTTCTTTCTTTCTTTCTTTCTTTCTTTCTTTCTTTCTTTCTTTCTTTCTTTCTTTCTTTCTTTCTGTTGGTTGTTATCTTTTGAATTCAACAAAGCCAACACTAAAACTCTTATCAGTTTAATATAGTAGTTATGGTGAAATTGGAATCCATCACACCTGTGTTTGCATTCCAGCTCTGCCAATTACTGGCTGTGGTACCTTGGTCAAATTGCTTTAACTATCTGAATTTCAGTTTCCTTAGTTTCCTAAATGAAATAATAAACACACAGGGCTTAGAACTGGGAAGTGGCCAATAAATAGAAGCTTTTATTTTTATTCTTTTCAATTCAAATTCCTTTTTTAACTGCCTACATCAGTCGGTGGTTCTACTCTAACATGTTAGATTTATGGTGCTCTATTGATCTAACTAGTCACCATGTTTTATCAGTTTTTCATTTGAAATACCTACAGAGACCAGTCTTTCTGTTGTAATTGTGTTGACTTTGGAACCAATCCCCTCATGCCCTCCTTGTGGCATCATATCTAGATGACAGAAGCTTCCATGGGTTCCTCCTTTCTCTAGTCTTTTCTTTCTATAATCCATCCTGCAATCCTTAACCCTCCTTCCCACCAATTGAGCTGCAGTAGAGCTACCTCTAAATATGGTAGTCTTATTGATAAGACCTGTTTGGAAGTACTAACTACTTTTCTCTCTCTTCTCTTTAAACTAGAAGACAAAAGAATATGTGAATGCTTAATTGTCTATTTCATATTCTGATTCATCTTGAGACTTTGCTGCATGCCTTGATGTGGTTATGGTGGCAATGTTCAAAAGACTGACATATCCTTGGGGTTTTGGCACTGCTTGTCAAACTCAGAGTTTGTTTGGGCTTTTAAAATTTTCTTGGCCTTATTTTTAGTGGTACTTGCTCCTTGAGTGCTTTAAGTTTTACAACTGTACATTACTTGGGTGTGATGAAAGGTACTCACATTCCCCCAAGATGGGAATTTGTCCAAACTAAATATGATCTACATGGTCAAATCCCAGGCTGCAGGAGGACAACTCTATCTATGAGGAGAAGGATGACATCTTTGAAGGATATATAGTTTCTTGCACTAGAAGTCAATCACACCATGCCTCATACTTTGGGGTAGATAAAAAGGAACATGTTCCATAAGGAAGCTCAATCTGCCTTAGATGGTGTAACTTGAAAACCAGAAGATTATATTCAGGTGCATGGCTGTATGAATACCTTGAAGGTGTCATGGTCTATATGTTCAAATGTTACTCACTGAAACAGCTCTCTGAAATGAGATCTTAACCCTTCTGAAGGCTTTTATGTTTAGCCAATGTGATTTTTACCAAATCTAGAGTCATGTCTACTTATCTAGTGTAGAGTAAATTAGTCCTTTCTACTCTGTGGTAAACCTGTTTCACTAAGTGATGAGTCTCTAGAACATTGCAAAAGCAAAATGCCATCATTCTTACTGGGATGATGAATAATGGGTAAAGATTTAAACTATGACTCCATAAAATTACCAAATCAAGTAGAAAAAAGTTGTGATTAGATCATGTCATTTCATCTTTTGCATATGGACTCTTCCAAAATAAATAAATTCTTCCCTATTTTGAACAACAGAACTCATCACTTCTATTTCTAGTCTACAGTCTACTCAGATTGAAAATTTTTGGCTCAACTACCAACTACTGGCATAGCACTGGGAAAATCACTCATCATGACCAGACTTTAATTTCATCAGTGTAAAAGGAGGAATTTGGATTTCAGTTTAGATCAAGATTTAGTTCAGTTTAGATGAAGAGTCTCAGAATTCACATATTTTTGGAATTAAATGTTGTAACCATACATGGCTTGGCTAACAGTCTTCTTGAAAGGTCCTATTAGAAAGCATAAATCATATTATGTCACTATTTGCTTAAATCCTTCAATGGACTCCTATCATAATCAGAGTGAAAAGAAATTCCTGTTAATGTGTAGAAATTCTTGTTAATTCCATAACTTGCCTCCCAGATAACTCTCTTATTTCTTTTTCCATACCCATATATCTTCTCACTGAAGTTCAGCTACACTGCTTTCATTGGTGGTACTATATGTATCATGTACATCCTCAGGGCCTTTGGCCCTTCTTGTTCCCTTTTCTGGTATTTTATCTTTCCCGCTGTCCACTAAACTCACCCCCTTACCTCTCAAATCTTGATTCAAATGGCTCTCTCTCAACAAAGTGTTCTCTGCTCTCCTGATCTATAACTACAGGGGTGCCTGGCTGGGTCAGTTGGAATAGCACATGGCTCTCCATCTTGGGGTCATAAATTTGAGCTCCATGTTGAGTGTCAAGATTACTTAACAAAGGAATAAAGTCAAATCAGTCAATCAATCAATCAATCAACCAATTTGCAACCATTTCCCACATCTAGTTCCTACTTTATTAATAACCTTAACACTTATTTAATGTGTAACATATATAACATGTACTATATATTTTGTTGTCTCCACACCCCAGAATCTAAGGGATTTTTGTCTAATTTGTTCACTGCCTACTTAAAATTGGTTGAAAAGTGAAGAAAAGAATGAATGAAGGATAGACATGTGTTCTGTTGGAAGTCACATCAGAGTCTATTGGAGCTCTTGATTCTGATTTAGTCTGGTAGCCACTTGTGGACAATGGCTCTGTCCTTTCTTGACCACTGAGTAATTATTCACTTGAGAAGATAAAACATCTCATGTGGATCTTTACCCTGGGGACTGGAAGTGTTCTTCTATCACTGAACAAATGAAAGCTAATCATCTGTTATGCAATGAAAGCTAATGAGGTATATATAGATGCAAACCATTCCCAGTTAATTAAAATTCACACTTTTCTTCTGAAAATCCTCTCTCTTTCTCTCTCTTACTCTCTCTCTCTGTGTCTCTCTCTATCCTCCGTCCCATTATATTTCAAATAGATTTTTGCTACAGTATTTTGGGGAAAATCTTTTATTTTAAAATCCACTGTCCTAACAAAACTATCTGAAGCAAAGATCCTCAGGAAATTAAAATGATCTCTTTAGCTTAAACATATTTAGTTAAGGTCCATAGAATATTGCAGCCAGCTTAAGGATAAAATGATGATATTGTTTATTTCTGATCTCATGTGCCTTACATATATGATCTGTCATTCACTGTCTGTAACTATATCTAATACAAGTCAACAAAGCAAACAGTCTTTGGTAATGTTATTCTCTGCTGAAAATATGGACCACTTATGAAAAGTCCATGGGCACAATAAAAAGATGAGAGTTATATTTATACGAGACTATGTCAGTCTCATTTTTTCCCTTTAAAATGCAAATCTGCTATAAAAGATGATGAGTCTAGCTTCTTGTCCATTGGACTGGCCCCTTTCAAAAAGTTTCTTTGAACAACTGATGTCCAGTCTTCAGGATCCCATCCAGCAAAAGCATGCCAGCTGTGCTGTGTCAACAAGGATGATTTGTGGGCTTCTTAAAGAGGCTTCAGAGGAATTGCTGGTTTTAGACATTGGTTGATTAGCTTGATGAAATGAGTTTCAAAATGTTTATTCCTTCTGTTCATTTTCATTTTTTTAGGCTTATGTATTCTTGGTATTCTCTTTCTTCCCCTGTGATGTTCAGTTCAAAAATGTTTAAGATCCCAGGGCATGTATTGGTGCAGCCTGATTCATTATGTTCTCAGACATGCATGGAGTTTGACAAATCATTTGGATTTGTAAGGCAAACTTGGAGATGTCTAGGATTGGTTAGCCCCTATTAACAGGTGGTAAGCACATTGCTGTGAAGTGTCTTTTGCTTCACTCAGTTAATTCCATCAAATGCTGACTGATCCCTGACTACAGATCCAGTCATCAACCTGCTTGCTTTTGAGCCAACATATTAATCGATGCAAACCATAACACTGTCCCTCCTTGATCCCATCACTAACCTCTTTCCCATGCATAGCAAGGGTCTGAGGATGATCTAGTCTCTTCAACCTGCAAAATTAAGGGTCACAGTTTGGTTTCCTTCCACATCTGTTCCTCTTATTTTCCATGGCCCATTTTTCAGTTGCCACCCAAAGAGATGAAGGCAAAACCCCAGCTCCAAGTGTTTGGACACCAACACAAAGCTGACTGGGTCTGTGGTGAGGCCTATGTGGTTTAGGAAACTATACTGCTTGTTTGAGCTTTTCCAGTAGTGTAAAGTAAAAGAATAAAACAGACAAGAATTTCTATTTATTTTCCAGAGCCATGATCATTTTATTTTGTGATTCATACATCTAGAAAGTGCTTTAAAAGGGAATTTGGCACCTCATATGGTCTGGTGTCACGTAGAGCCATTTGAGATGAGGAATTATGCTTGCAGTTTATAGATTTAGAGTTATTTATTTCTCTTCAAGTTCTATCTAATTAGTACGCAACCAGATGCCATAAAGATTATGAGGTAATGACATTGCCTTCTTATCAAGTTAGACAGCCTTTGACATAAAGCAGTAAGATATTATTTATCTTGCATTATTTTCCCCTTACATTCCTAGACTTCTATCCATTTTTCAAGATTCAAAGCAAGTGTTATTTAATCTCAAGCCTTTCCTTACCACCATGTTCTCTCCAGATAGAAATGACTTGTTTTTGACTTTGACCCCCATAATAGACTAAAGCTTCTCTCTTTACACTTAGTCTAATTTGCTTACACTTAAGTCTAATTGGCTTCCTTAATTAGAATGTGAACTCCCTCAGATTTGAAGACAACATTTTTATCATTCATTTTTGAAATACCATTTCCTGACACATTGCCTGGCTCTCAACAAATGTTAGTTGAATAAAAAAATATTTAAATGAATAGACTTAATGTGGACGGTGTTCAGAACATGTCATGCTACCTCAGAACTTGAGTCTGTCTTGTGGGCCAAGTCTTTTACTCATAAAGGCCTTCCCTCTCCACTGTCTGGTCAAAGTTTTCTTGTTCTTTAGGTTGATATTTAATAATCAGTTATGCTATAGAATATTGTCTGTCTTTACCCAACACTATTAATCAATCCTTTCTCTTTGCCCAGAAGCCCATTAGCACTTACACCACAGTTTGTGTATTATTTGTGTATTGGTTGTTTTTTTCTTTTATTGGCGATCTCCTGTTTATGGGTCAGTCTCCTGTTTAATTTTGATATTATCCTAAGTGTTCAGTGCAAGCCTGGATCAGAGATAGTACCTAATGAGAATGTCCATCAGAGTTTCACTTCAATCCCTGATGTTAATCAGCTGTGGAAGTTTGAACACAACACTTGAACTTGCTTGGCTACAATATTTGATCTACAAACTGAGAGGCTGAAATAGAATTCCAAGTTCACCTCTGGCTTCAGGTCTTTATTCAGCCTGTTATCTTGTTTTTCATTGCATGTATTTTGCTCCTGTCTTCATTTGGGTATTTCTTATTTACAACTGTGCTTCTCTTCCCTTTGCCTTATTTTCTCATTCCAAAATTGTTTTCTCCCCATGTCACCTGAATATGTTCAATCAAATACAGTATTATTTGCTGAACTAAAAAAGATACTTGTTAGATGTATGATCTGGGCAAGTTATTAATCTCTTTATGACTCTGCTTCTCTATATCCTCATAGAGATAGAAGAGAATCTCTCTTCTATCCTCATCTATAAAATGAGGATAAAATAATAGTGCATACACCTCATAGTTTTGTTGTGAGGATTTGATTATGGAATAGTTGTAAAGCTTTTAAAACATTGCCTGGTGCATAATGAGTGAACCGAGTGCTTATTAATTAACTAACACATCCTTGTCCTCCATTGTCACAATCAGGAGTTGACTGTATCTTCTGCTTCCGAGATTATAATATCTTAGGCTTGACTGCTAGAGTTATTAGCAAATGCTTCAGGAAATTACACTCAATTTTTATCACAAAATCTAAATTAGAATGTTAGTGCTCGTTTATTTTAAATATCACATTCTTATGATTTTATAAATGCCACTCAGTTGATTTACAGTGGAGTATCATGCAGTTAATTTCCTAGTATTCCAAAATGTAGAGTATAGCTATTATTAAATAGTTGTCCAAATGAGGCGTTTGTTTTTCCAGTTTCATTATAATTTAAAGTTATAATAAATACCAAGTTGTAATGGCCATTGTGAAATGTATTAGAGTCCAGAAGACGAGAAGGTCTTTAGAACTGGGTTTGGCCAGACTTACACAGTAGTCTAAAACATTTGTTTCCGAGTAAGATACAGATTTGCTAAGTAATGGATGCAACAGCATCCAAAAGACATAAGAATGCTGGTAAAAGATTATTTCGGTGCAGAGCATTTGTCAATTTGTGCTAAATGTAGCTCTCCTGGGCATGACATAAAAATATCTTTCGAAAGACTATTCACCCTATTCATGTCACATTTGAGAGAAACTATTATTGGGTTCTGTGGGGGAAAAGCTTAGGAATTCCCGAAGCCTGCACCTATGGTTAACAAGGCATAAAGAATTAGAAAGCCATAAGATGTTCACACCCAAGTTTGGGTAAACAAGATTAGGTAAAAAGGTATAGGTAAGGCAGGGCAAGGGTCCCAGTAGAGGACAAAGTTACATGAAGTAAACAAGATTAGGTCTTTAGGGCAGAAACACCCTCCAACTTAGTACTAGAGCAGAAAGCTGCTTTCACAAGAAGGAAGGACCAACTTAGGTAAACAGGTAAATAGGGCTATAGACCACTGCAGGGGAAACAGCCCAGAGCAGAGATAATTAGTAAAGGAAAGGTTCCTTGCTGACCCTGAGGTAACATGCTCTGTATTTCTTGTCCCTTAGACCAGTTTAGGTAAACAGAGGTGGTGCCTCACGTCTGTGGTAAACAAACTACTGCCCTGCGCCAGGATTTTATTTTGTATTGACCCAAACCCCTAATACCACATATCTTCATAACCCCCTTTCCCTCACACCCATGAGTTAATGTTCACAGTTTCACTGTCACTTTGTGCATGTCCATCACCCTGTTTGTAAGCTTTCTGATCCTAATATAAAAGGAGCAAGGACCCTAACTGGGGCTCTTTTCTTCTGCACATTAGCCATCTCTTGCATTTTGAATCTTGTGTCCCACCTTCTTGCTGGACAAGAAAGAACTCTGGACTCAGAGTCTATGACAGTGTTCAACATCCAATGAGATGGTGTGTGTTTATGTTTGGGTATGAGGGATACTGCAGCGAAGGGTAAAGTTACTGTACAGTGAAATCCAAGGAGCATTTAATTTTTACAAACAAGTTTATCAAGAAATTATGTTTTCTGTATTCAGGTTTTGAGCAGGACAGAGCATGAAGAGTACTGGAAAAAATGGGAAAACGTACATTCTGGTGTCAGACCCAGCAGCTCTATCAGTAGGTAAGTGATTTGACCTCTTTGAGCTGTGCTCTCCACATCTGTCAAAGGATACATGAACAATATTTCTGTGTGTGGAAGAAAGATTGTAAGAGAAGAAGGGCTTGAATAAGGAGCTTCGTTGAGATGCACTGCAGTAGTCTGGGTGTGATTTCACACATCAAGCGTAAGTCACAATTTTATATGCCCCAGCACTGCCCTGTTGAATAGGGTGGATGATTTTATCAGTATGTGGAGAAGGTGCTCTGAAAGGACTTTCAGCTCCAGAATTGCTTTCATCCACCCATCAGTTCTCTAAAATTCTACCTTTAAAAATGATTTATATGCTTTTACATGTATTTTGTGCACATTTCTCACTACCAAGACATGTATTTGAAACACATTAAAAAAAACGATTACTATTTTAGTCTGTTGGGTCTTGGGTAGGTTTCCTTGCAATGTATTATTTTCATAGTAAAGACTGTACACAGAGATGCATGTAAAAACTTATAAAATTTACCTAACTGAAAGTAGGAAATTAATAGCAAATAAAGGAATATATGAAAACCAGTCTTTGAAAAATATTCTGAAACATGACAGAGAGAATAAAAAAACATTCAGACCTCAAAAATACATGGCCCCCGGCTTTGATCTGACATATACTTTAACATTGCTTTCCTCCTCAATTCATCCATCTTTTGTACAAGATCTCACAGTTCACTCCTGCTGTATAATTCTTTTTTAAACCTGTTTTCAAATATGTAGTCCATATATTCTGATTTGTGTCTTAAATGTATACCAAGTAAAGTACATTTCTTAGTACAGACATCCCCAAACAACACAAGAAATGCAATTGTATCAATAACCTATTTCAGATTATTCCTCAATTGTAAAGGAAATCTGTGGATTTCATTACTGTGAATCTCTATGCCGCTTTCTTTGTTGCAGATATAATACTCCAGCAAATCTGAGGCCCAAAGTTCTCAAGCTAATTGCATTTGACCAGGGTCCTGAGCCTTAGTTCCTCCCTATTAGTATGGCCAGTATAAATCATTGCTATTTAGAGAGCCTCCATAATGCATTTCACAGAACAAAGAAATGGGAATGAAGAAAGATAAATGATTTTAAAAATAACGATTTGTCAAAATAATGGCATTTTAACCTCCTATACAAAGACACATTTGGGTAAATGAGCTGTATTACAAGAGGAACTCAATTGTCCATTAATCCATACAAGTGACCATGTAGATGTTCATCGTATAGAGAAGACACCTAGAGTGTCTAGCTTCTTTGAGAAATAGAAAGCATTTTATGCAGCTGCGTCTCCCACTATGTTGGCCTATCAGGCTGCAATTCCTTTGTCTTCATACAGCCTACTACTTGGCTCTAATAACAACCAGTCCAACAACCCACTTAGTACTTGATTACATATATTGTTTGTACTGTGTTTTATAAATGATAGGGATAGCTGGGATATGGTTTTAAACAATGCAGGGAGGAGAGAGATATGTGGGTTGACAGTGGAATAAGACCGCCTGGGTGGTGCTGATTGCTGAAGCTGGATAACGAGTCAGTGAGGATGCATCATCCCATCCTATATATTTGTATATGCTTGAAGTTTTCCGTGATAAAATAATAATAATGCATATGCTTTTAGATTTGTGTGTCTAGAGGTGTGTGTGTGTGCATGGGTGCATGTCCATCTTTACATTTTAACCATAAACTATCAAACCACAGGGGCGCTAAATTTTGTTTTCATCTAAGTCAGCAGTTGGTGGGGGCACAAATATTATATGTACTCATTGCTGGAGGGGTATAAAAAGCATAAAACCCTGACCCCAAGGTCCTTACAATCTACCTGGTAAAAATACCATACACAAATTATAAATCTTAGGAGTGAAATAGTAATACAAAATTTAAATAACATTTTGTGAGAATAATAAGAGACTTACACAATGAAAACTCTTCAATAAGTTAGATAGCCTATAATTTCTCTATTTCAGTGAGAGGAACAGCATTATAATTTAGAGAAGTTTTATTTAGGTAAGTGGATTGAAGCTGATTCTTGAAATGCAGGCTTTAGCTAGGTAGAAAGGAAAGGGAAAACCTTTCAAGTTAAAGGAAAAGACAGAGCAAAAGAAAGGAGGGGGCAATTTGGATACTTGGAAGCCTAATTTTTTAAGTGAGTAAATAAGTTACTGGAAATAACAGAACTTTAGAGATTTATTTCACTTTAGAGGATTCAAGTTTTGGTTAAAAAATTTAAACTTGTTCTGGGGCAGCCAAGGGCCAGTAAAAGTGTTTTACAAGAAAATGACTGTTAACAACCACAACAACAAAAAATCCAAAGGTAGTAAAATGACTCTAACAGCAAGATTCATTGACTGAGAGACTTAGAGGCTTGTGAGAGAAAGAAGGAAAAGAATAAACCACATTATTACAATATAGCAATACCACTGCAATATATGCAAATGAGGCAATATGATCTTCTTTATAATGATGGAAGAGCAAATGGAAACAAGGATCCACTGTGGAGAGCACATTTGTCAGGTCTTTGAGATCAGGGAGATGTGAGGGTCTAGGGAAACGGCATTTTCTGTAGTTTCCTCTATTTCTAGTGTATCTTAACTTAATAAAATGGATATACTTTTTTAAAGTTTCAACTGGTAAACATTTAGCAACTTCAAAATAAATAGAGGAGAGTGGGAGTGACAATCAGAGATGCCAAGTATCCAAACTAGTAAGTAAATGTTGCTTTTAGCTCCTGTTAATTGTAATGTTATGAACAACATTTCTGAATGCGAAGTTTCATGTTGTGCTTAGTACTGGCACTCCTACTTGTTTGAACCATTAAAATTCCACAGGGCTTATTTTATCTGGTTCTATGGAGACAGTATATTCGGCATGAGAATAGGAATTTGAACAACCACATACCAAATTTATGTGCTTATCCTGAGATATTCATTCCAGAGAAAGGCCTGCTGGGCTAATATATACTTTTTAGATTTTTCCACAGGTTTTAATGAGCCAACACCAATTCTGGCACTGTAATCTCCACAGTATACAAAATGTGTTATGGGAAACAATTTTTCTAGGTCTGCCAGATTAGTGGGTAAAACGTACTGCACATCTGTTGGACCTAAAGTTTTCCAAGTTTTGGTTATGTCAGCTTGCAATCTAGATGAACACACTGCATAGTAATGGCCTGCGGTAGGGCAGAAGCAGGGTTTGGATTTTGACCTCGAGGCAACTGGATTCAAAGACAACTTATCAGATATTCTCAATTTAAAGAGTCTGGTAACTTAAACTTAATTCCTTACAGAATCATGTTTAACTTTGTCCAGTATTATATCAGTCGTAAACTTAAAGAGAAGAAAAGTCGTTTTTCCTACATGAATTTAAGGATTTCGAAGTGTTCAGTAAATATGTGTTGACCAATAAGTGTATAATTTCTCATTGAATAAAGAGTATCAGTCTCTTTTTTGCAACAAAGAAAATAATTACCATAATAAAATTTTTCACCAATTCATAAAATTTTAGGAAAAGAAACTGTAATTTTCAGTTTAAGTTTAGAATCTTGTATATATTTTCATGTATTTATTTGGTAGTTATCCTTTACCAAATTCTAGAATATGATCTGTGGATTCGGTCAAAATTACATAATACCACGTTAATTTTTTCAGAATGTCTAATTAACCATTTATTCTAATGTAGAAGAGTATTTGGTAGGTGTTTTCTTTTTTTTTTTTCATTAATTTTCCACAGGAAAGGAAAGGCAGGCTATGTATTATCATGGAAGTAAACCTCAGTAGATCAGGTGGGATTTTCTTTGAAAAACTCAAGGGGAAGGTAATGAGTAAATATAGAGTCCTTAGCAGCTACTAGTGTAGTTGTAGCACTTATCTACATGATATGATTAATCAGCTTCTCCTCTAATAATCTACCCTAAACACTAAAAACATTTCTTATTGGCCAAATATTTCTTTATGTTTACTCGGCTTCTGATAAAGTCACTTTTTCACAAGATGTCAGATGTCAGACCCTGATTTGGGGTTAAACAGTTCATAATTTTCTCCCTAAAATCAGACAGTATATTTGTCATCTTCAGGGGTTTTTTTTCTTTCTTTCTGATGTAACAAATAGACTCAGCAAATGTTTAAATGCATATTATTATGTGGTTAGAGGGGGATTTATTGAGGTCATTTGCAAAGTGATCTATAAGGGAAAATGTTATGTTTGTCCTAATTTTATTTGTCAACCCACCCACCCACTCATCCATCCATTCACAAAAGTTTTTGAGCTTCTACTACATAAACGTCCAGAAATTCATGGAGATCTATGTGAGCAAAACATAAAACTTGTTTTGAAAGAGTTTACAGAATTGTAGAGGAAAACAAAACCAAAAAAAAAAAACCATGCAAATTAACTATAATATAAGACTGGGTAAGGTACCAGTGAAACAATATGACAGAAATGTGACTATTGAAGGTTTTTGAGGAGACAAATGTCCTGATCTTATTTATGATTTAGGACAAAAACTTTGACAATGGTATGAAGGATGTATTAGAGGACTGGGAGGATTGAGAATATAAATTAAAACAGTAAGATGCATTTTTGTGAATGCATATCTTGAGATTGGGAAGAAGGCATGCTATCAGTGTCTCTGGAAGGGAACTGAAATTTGGGTCTAGAAGTCAAAATAGAAAAAGACTTGGAAAATGAAAGTACTCAAAGAAGGGAGAATTATATAAAGGTAGGTGGAATGGAGCAGGTGGATGTATGGAAATTGCTTTATCATCAGTCCCTTTTCTTGGTACTTTCTAAAACTTCATTATACAGCAACAACATAGATTCACATGATAGTCAAAAGAGAGAGTTGGTCCGCTAGGAGGAGAGCAATAAGAAGAGGACCAGTACATTAATAGATAACTAGGGAAGAGGAACCTGCAAAGAAGCATGAGAAAAGCATTCTGAGTAGGAGACTGAAGAAAGTAGAGTCACTACAGGCAAGGAGGGTGCTCAACAGCATTAATTTTGTAGTTCAATCAATGAGTGCAGAGTCTGATAAAAATCCATTTGTTTGGACTAGTGAGAAGTTGGAGAGATTGAGGGTAAATGGGACAAAGGTGGGACAGAATATAAGGTGTAGATGGCTAAAAAATAAGTATGTAGTAAGAAAGTAAAGTAGAAAGCTAATTCTGTGAAAAGACTTGCTCAAAAGAATTACTCAGAGCAATTCTTTAGCTTAAAGTTGCAAATGTAAAACAATGAGTCAATGGAGAGGACTCATTGAAGATATGGGAGATTGAAATGGGAATAAAATGATGGGAAAAGTACTGACAGGAATAAGGCCAGCTGGAAGGTTAGCAATGCAAAGACATTACTGAAAGAGGAAAGTTCAGAGTATTTACACTGCGTGAGCTCTGTCTTCTGAGAGAAGAGGCAAGATCAACCACTGAGAATGAGGGTTATAGCACATCTTATATTTCTGAAATAAAATTGGCTATGTGTTATTTTATGAGAGACGGCTGGATTCAATTTTCTAAAATGTTATTTAGAATTTAGCACTTAAATCCATCAAAGACTAGCTTACATCAGTTGTGTTTTTTTAATTTTGTTATATTTTGGCATTATCATAATAATAGCTATTTTTCAAACATTTTATATATAAGGATGATCTGTTCCTTGAGAATTTAAGAGAACTAATTTGTAAAACGATTGAGATGAGTACACTTTATGAATGAAGGTTTTTGAAAAAATTTAGCTTCTGTCCTGATTATAATTCTACTCAAGACTTCTATTTCTTTGTCTATTGTATTGTAAAAAGATCATATTGTTAGTTTTTAATATTGTCATTGATGCAAGAGTTATAGCATAGGCTTTTAAACTTTCTTAGTGGTTAGTTATTTTTATATTTAATTTCTTATTAATTTTAAAATTCAATGCATTAATGGGACTTGTACTATTTTCACTTTTAAGAATTATTAATTTTTATATGGCATGATATAAAATACGTACATAAATATGTATTATATAGGATACTTTTTTTAGTATTTTAAAAGACATAATTTGAGGCCCTAAAAAATTGTAAGAGAATATGGCCTCTTAATCAAATCTCTGATAGAGTAAAACTTTTCTGAGACAAATACAACCTTAATTACCTGACAAAAGGACTTAGGAAGTTTCAGGAAAAAAATTAACAAGCAAAACCCTCAACTAATTTTTTATTTGAATGATAAAGATTTTTAAAAATCTTGTAAGTATTTAGTCAGGTGCATCAGAGCCAAACATGGCACCTGTAGAGAAAAAGTTCAGCTAACCAGTTTTCTGTCAAACACTTAACACTTAGAAGGAAAATGTGAAGGTAACAGAATTAATTTTTCAAATGTAAGGGGTCAGAAAATATACCATACACATATGCTATCTTCATGTTAAGAAATATATTTAATTACACAAAAAATAGATTGGAGATTTAAGAAAAAATGAGACTTCAGTTTGCTACAGCACAACTGAGAGTGGGCAGTGATAGTAAGTAAACATGAAGCTGAATAAATGAAATCTACAAATTTGGATAAAAAACAAATTCAACCATTAGTCTTTAAAAACTTAAGCTTGTAAGAAAATTTCATAATAATAACTTATATTTATGATTAATAGAAACAAACAAGAAAAATGTGAGAATCTGATTAGAATAGCAATAATTCAAACTAAACAAGACCAACAAATCTTTATTTTTTTTTAATTTTTATGTCTTTTATTTATTTTTGAGAGACAGAGAGGGATAGTGTGAGCAGGGGAAAGTCAGAGGGAGAAGGAGACACAGAATCTGAAGCAGCCTCCAGGCTCTGAGCTAGCTGTCAGCACAGAGCCTGACACGGAGCTCAAACCCATGAACTGTGAGATCATGACCTGAGCCAAAGCTGGCCGCTTAACCAACTGAGCCACCCAGGTGCTCCAGACCAACAAATCTTTAGCTAGATTGAACAAGAAATAAAGAAAGAAGACTCAACTAACATTAGAAATTAAAGAGGAGACATTACCACCAATTTTTTAGAAATAAAAAGAATTATAAGGAAATGCTATAAACAATTGTAAGGCTAACATTTAGATAATTATATTAAATGAACAAAGTCCTAGAAACACACAATCCATCAGACTGAATCATAAAGAAAGAGAGAATTTTAATATATCTACAACTAGCAAGAAAATTGAATCAGTAATCAAAAACTCCCACCCTACCCCTCAAAAAAAAGCCCAGGACAAGATGGACTCACCAATGAATTTTACCAAATCTTTATAGAAAAACTAATACTAATCCTTCATAAACTCTTCTAAAAAATTGAAGAGGAAGGAATACATCCTAACTCATGCTATGAGGCCAGCATTACCCTGACACCAAACCCAGACAAAAATAGTATAAGAAAGAAAAGGATAGTCAAATATCCCTGATGAATGTTGATCAAAAAATCCTTAACAAAATATTGACAAATGAAATTTGAAAGTGTATTAAAAAGATTAAACACCGTGACCAGGAGGGATTTATTCCTGGAATGCAAAGATGGTTCACAATATAAATTCAATTAATGTAATATACCACATTAACAGGATGAAGGGAAAAAACTGATCATTTCATGCAGAAAAAACATTTAACAAAATTCAAAGCCATTTCATGGTTTAAAAAAATGCAGCCAACTATGGAGTAGAAAGAAATGATCTCACCATAATAAAAGCCTATATGAAGCTTACAGCTAACATCATATTTGATGATGAAAGATTGAAGCTTTTGTTCTAAAATCAAGAACAAGGCAAGAATGCCTGCTTTTGTCACTTCTATTCAACACAGTACAGGGTGTTGTAGCCAGAACAATTCAACTAAATAAATAAATAAGTAGTATCCAAATTGGAAAGAAAGAACTAAAATTTTCTGTTTGCAAACAACATGATCTTTTATGTAGATAACCCCTAAAAATCCTCACTATAACTAATAAATTAAGCAAGTTTGCAGGATACAAATTTAACTTACAAAAATCACTTATGTTTCTATATATTAACAATGAACAATTCGAGAAGGAAATTAAAACAATTCTACTTCCAATTGCATCAAAAAGAATAAAATAATAGGAATAAATTTAAACAAGGAGGTAGAAAACATACAGTAGAAGTATAAAACATTGTTGAAATTATGTTTTATACTTAAAAAATTTTTTAAATGTTTTTATTTATTTTTGAAAGAGACAGAGCATGAGTGGGGGAGGAGCAGAGAAAGGGGGAGGGGCAAAGAAAGAGGGAGTCACAAAATCTTGAACAGGCTCTGAGCTGTCAACATAGAACCTGACATGGGGCTTGAACTCATCAACTGTGAGATTATGACCTGACCTGAAGTTGGATGCATAACCTATTGAGTCACCCAGGCACCCTTGTTTTATACTTAAACACACACACACACACACACACACACACACACACACACAAATAAATGGAGAGATATTATAGGTCATTGTGTTGGAAGACTTAATATTGTTAAGTTGTCAATACCACCCAAAACAGTCTATAGATTCTAAGTTTTTGGCAGAAATTTTAAAAATCCATCTTAAATTTATATGGAATTCAAGAGATCCCAATAGACAAACAATTGTGAAAAAGAACAAAGTTGAAATCTCATACTTCTTTACAAAACCTAATTAAAACAGTATGGCACTGGCAAAAAGACAGACATAAAGAACAATGAAATAAAATAGAGGACTCAGAAATAAACTTTTGCATGTATAATCAATAGATTTTCAGCAAGAATGCCAAGACCATAAAATGGGGAAAGAATACTCTTTTTGACAGATGGTATTGGGAAAATTGGGTATCCACATACAAAAATATGAGGCTGTATCCTTACATCGTATATAAAAATTAACTCAAGATGATTGAAGACCTAAACATCAGAGGTGAAGTATAAATCTTTAAAAAGGAAGCATATAGGAAAAGCTTCATGGCACTTGATTTGGCTATGATTTCTTGGATATGATACCAAAACATAGGCAACAAAAGATAAAAATAGTTAAGTTAGACTTCATCAAAATTAAATTTTTTAATTAAAAATTTTTGATCACCAAAGAACACAGTCAATGAAGTGAAAAGGCAACCCATAGAATGGGATAAAATATTTGCTAGTCGTATATTGGATAAAAGACTAATATTCAGAATATATAAAGAACTATAACTCAACAAGAGTAAAAACAAACAATTGGATTAAAACAGGAGAAAAGGATTTGAATGGATATTTGACACATGCACACAAAAGATATACAAATGGCCAGTTAGAACAACCATCACTAATTTTTTAGGGAAATTGTTGGAAGCCATTTTCTGAACTCATTAACTTGAGAAAAACTCCTTGTGAGGTAAGGTGGGTTTGCAAGGCAGTGGGCTTCCCGCCATCAGATGGCAACCGATGTCTACCCCCACCACTCAATTATTTTAGCTTAAGCACTGACCCCCAAGGCGCCTTTTTGACTGGTATCAGGAGTGACTTGCCCCCCATCTTAAAATACGTAAATTGTATCTTGTGAGGAAACTTATTATATGAATTTCTTCTTTTGTGTTTATGGGAGGAAATATTACATTTCCTAAAAAACCTGTTTTTCTTCTCCTCAAGAAAATAGGCTATTGACCCCTGCTCAAAAAGAACCAACTCTTGCCTTTGCTATACTAAAAACATTGCCTTGTATTTGAATGCTAAAGATACCTTCCTTCCCCATATGATAAGCATCTAAGTCACCTACATCAATCACTATAGATAAAGATTATGCATGAGTCTTCTACCAATCTATGCTCTGGGAAATTTTTTACATACCAAATAATTTGTTATCAGAAATCATTGTCTAAGGCAAATTCCACTTCTTTGCTGGCCCCATACATTTTTCCCATAAATAAAGCTGACTTTCTTGTCAGTGCAGAGATGCCTGCCTGGTGATCAGAAACTTGATTCTCTCTCACTCTCTCTTGCTGACATTGTCCATCCTTCAGGGAGCCCTGGACATTCTGGAGCTAGACTCCAGCAGGAAATAAAAGTCAAAATCACAATGAAATACTACTTCATAACCATGAGAGTAGCTATTATTAAAAAAACCCAACAGGAAATAAGTCTTGGATGAGGATGTGGAGAAATTAGAACACTTGCACCTGGCTGGTGGGACTGTAAATGCTACAGCAATGGAAAGGACAGTATGATGATTCCTCAAAATGTTCCTTAAATGTAGAATCACCCTATGATCCTTTGAATCCTTAAATTCCACTTCTGGAGTATGTTCAAAAGAAGTGAAAACAGGGACTCAAACATATTTACACACCCATACTCATAGTAGAATTATTCACAATAGCCAATGGATAGAAGCAGCCCAAATGTCTGTCAATGGATAAACAAAATGTGGTATATACATACAATGGAATATTATTCAACCATAAAAGGGAAGGAAAGTCTCACACATGTTGCAACATGTATGAACCTTGAGGACATTATGCTAAGTAAAACAAACCAGTCACAAAATGATGAATACTGTCTGATTCCACTTATATTGGGTTCCTAGAGCAGTCAACTTCATGAGACAGAAAGTAGAATGATGGTTACCAGGAGCTAGAGAGAGGGGGATATGGGAAGGTAGTATTTAATGGTACAGAATTTCAATTTGGGAAGATGAAAAAGTGCTGGAGATGAATAGCCGTGATGATTGCATAACAATGTAAATGTACTTGCTGTCACAGAATTGTATGCCTAAAAATGGTTGGAGTGATAAATTTAGTTATATACATTTTAACACAATAAAAAGTGGTAATAAATTTCAGAGAAAAACAATAATACATTACTTCAAAAATGCTGCTGATGCTGAAAGTAAAAAATAAAAATAATAGTTTCCATATTGCATAAAGTAGAAAAAACAGCAAAAAAATTAAAGACAGAAAGCATAACAAGGGAGAAGTGTGATGGAGAAAGGATATGGTATATCTGGATAATATAATAAATAAACATTTACAAATGTTATTCATTCTGTACCCTACAGTACATAAATATGAGTCATATTTTTTTCTCAAGTGATAAAATTTTTATACATTTGAGGGCATTCTCTGAAATATTCTTGAGTTTCTTATAGAAAAATATTTTCACAAAATAGTTGTTTTCCCTTTGGATTTCAACATTCAGATTCTTGGTGGTTACATGATTTCTTTTTCTCTTAAATGGAGTGGTATACAGAAGTCTGAGTCTCTGAGCCCACTCATAACTCTTTGATCTGGACAAGGAGGATTAATGTGCATATCCCACAGCTATATTTTTTAGTAAGCTTTTATGTAATGCAGTCTTCAGAACTGATTCTGTATCTTCCTCTATTTTGAGTACTCTAAAATCAGAAGGAAATCAAAGCTATTCTCTAAAGGAGATAATATGTAAAGAAGTATATATTCCCAAAATTCACTGGTCCTATTAATTTTTCTGTCTTCACCCTTGATACAGGTATTAGATGATACCAGGTAATCAGGTATCCCAGAATGCACCACACCCTTGCTAGGTACCTTTTTGTTATAAATTGTCTTTACATAGCTTTAGAGAGTTGTTTAAAGAATGTAGGTAATGTGACTAATTTCACCTCTGTTTGGCTCAAAGCATAATTCATATGTACTATTTGATAGCAATTTTTTTAAATTCATACTTTTTTTAGAGACTACAAAAATTGTTCTTATTCAAAGAATGGTGCATGGTATATAGCAGAAAGATGTATTATTAATCAACTGAACCCTGTAGGGGAGAGATAGCATGTCAGGGGGGACTGCACCCTGGGTGGAAAGAATGAGCATCAGGATTGAATGAGATAAGAGGTCAGTGTGAATTTCTACAGGATTTCCTTAGGTTATTTTTGGGGGTGGGGAATAGCCATTCTTGCTTCACCTAATCACTGGTGCCCTTGCAGACTCCTAGCAGGAGTCTGTCAAACCTTTAATATAATACTTCCATAACAATTTATTTGCTTGCTTGTCTTTTCAATTGATAAATCTTATTTTTCTTTTTTTCTCTTACAACAGTAACTAACATGGAAACCCCATAAATGTTTTCTGTTCACCAGATGAGTGAATAAATGTTCTTTTCTTTAAGAGAGGAAATCAAAAAGGAGGAAGAATAATTGTAAAGAATTTTTTCTTTCTTAAATGACTCAATTTACCTATAACAAAGTTTGATGATGTTATATTCTGCTTTATTAATACTACTGATTTGAAGAAAATGAATTAGATTAACAACTTTACAACATTTTTTTTGCACATTAGAATCATCTGTGGAGCTTTAAAAAATCCCAGTGTCCAGGTACCTACTCAAAGTATGGCCTATAGACCATCAGCATCAGAATTACCTGAGAACTTGGGGTGCCTGGGCTCAGTCAATGAGGTGGCCAACTTTGGCTCAGGTCATGATCTCATGGTTTGTGAGTCCAAGCTCTGCATTGGGCTCTGTGCTCACAGCTCAGAGTCAGAAGCCTGCTTCAGATTCTGTGTCTCCCTCTCTATGCCCCTCCCACACCTACCCCCATCTGTCTGTCTCTCTCAAAAATAAACATTAAAAAAAATTAAAAATAATTGCCTGAGAACTTGTTAAGAAATGTTCTCAGGCTCCTCCCCAGATCTACTTAATCAGATTTGTCATTTTTATAAGATTCTCAAGTGATTCATAAGCACATTAAAATTTTAGAAGTACTGATGTAGAACATTTGCTAATAATCATTGCCATATTATTTGAAAAGTTTTGGCATTATAAAAATTTTTTGCCATTCTTCTAATCTTTCATAACAAATGTAATTTATAAATGTTATAAACACAGCTTCCAAGAAGGGTCAGTTAATAGAATTCTTAACTTTTGTCTCTAGTGATATGGTTTCTGTATGTAGGTAGTTGTCTATTTAACTGTAATATGATCCTTTCATTGTTACAAGTATTCCTGACCCTAAGTTTTTTTTGCCCTTCACAGCTGAGAAATTTATCTCTATTAGTTGGTTTATTTTTACCTGAACCAGATCACTGATCACATATGGAATTCAGCTTTTCAAATGTTCAACATTAGATCTGCCTTGTTAAAGATGGCATGTTCAACTAATTATTAGGTTTTTATTTGGTTCTGCCTCTTTCTGAACTCCAAAATAATGTTAAATGTTGAACAATGGCAAAAATTAGGATGATCAGGAAAACATTTTTGGAAGTTTGAAAGCAGATAGATTAGTGGTAACTAATTTAGAGTTGAAAAGGTTAAACCTTAAGATTGCTATAGAGAAAGTCCAAAGCATGCCAAATTATAGTAGAGAACCTCAAAGTCTCAGAAATTGGCAATACCAGTTACCTTTAAAGTATAAGGATAAATATGATGAATTCTGTGAAAACCAGATTAAGAATGAGAGGACTTTCTGATTTCCTCTTCTGTTCTGTGCACTTTTGGAGACTATTTCTCCCTAAAGACAACTGGAAGTTTATTCCTTTTACTTGGAGACCTAGTTCCAGCCGGGAGAGGGCATTGTAGTGCAAAGGTAGTTTCTTGGAGAAAAATTATTACAAAAAGGTAGCGAGGTAGCAGGGATATTCTTTCTGGGAAGCAGATACATGGTGTAGATTCTGGAATTCTGAACAGCACAATGGAAAAGATCTAAGGATAAAAAAGGGTGGTTTGTTGGTTTGTTTGTGTTTTTTAATTAAAATGACCCAGTAGATTGTCTTACAGTCAACAGTTGATGAATCACTTTCGTGAATGTAGATTTTTTTCAGGTTTCATACATATTATGAATAAATAACAAAAAATCAGATATTTAAGGAAACAGAGGCCAAAGCAAAAGTAACTTGGAGGAAACAATGAAGATAGAAAGTGAATATACTCCATCTGTTAATAAAAAGATGTTGAAACGTCCAACAAAATAGTTTCATGGAAATTATAAATATAATTGCAGAATTGAATTATTTTAGAGATGGAAGATAAAACTGTGTTACCTCCCAAGAAAGCAGACCAAAATAGTAACTAGATAGAAAATAAGAATGAAAAGTAAATTAGGTAAAAAATGAAGAAAACCCAACATTAAATTCATAGGAATTTGAAAAGAGAGAACAGAAGAAAATGGAAGAGGGGAATATAGTCAAAGACATAATTCCAGAAAATGTCCTAGAAACTGAAGGACGTGGTTAATTCATGCCAGATATTTTTGCTAAGCACTCTGTGCAGTGCAAGAAAATAGTCACAAAAATACATCATCATGCAATTTCAGAACTGGTGGCAAATAACACAGCCTCAGTTTGTTTGCCTTTAATTTTTTTAAAGGAGGTATTATGCAATCAAATTTGTCAGTCGTTTTTCTATGCTATCTTTGGTGCTATGCTTAGAAGTACCTATTCCACAGAAATATTATTTTTTTAAATGCATCTAGGGTCATCTCGGTGGCTCAGTCAGTTGAGTGTCTGACTTTGGCTCAGGTCATGATCTCACAATTCGTGGGTTCAAGCCCTGCATCGGGCTCTATGCTGACAGCTTACTCAGAGCCTACAGTCCACTTTGGATTCTGTGTCTACTTTCTCTGCCCTTCCCCCACGGGCACTCTGCCTCTGTCTCTCAAAAATAAGTAAATGTTAAAAAATTTTTTAAATGCATCTATGCTTTCTTCCTCTGAGTTTACTATTGTTTAAGATGTGAAGTACAATATAACTTTATGAAGTATCCACATTATTTACTGGATAATTTGTCTATTATTTACTGATTTTATTGTCCAAATTTAAATTATATGTATGAAATATTATATAGAAATGTATATGGTATGTGTTTCTATAATGTATATATTTCTATGTAGAAATGTGATATATTTGGGTTTTAAATATTTCTTCCCTTCTGTTTATTGCTCTGTCTTTGAAGTAGCTTTCATAGTTGGCTGGGAAACCTTTTAACTTATTATTAACTTTAAAATTTTTTAAACTTTAACGATTCCTTTTTGACTTTCTTCTTTTTTTTTTTTTCAGAAATTCCCTGGCTATTCTCATCCAAAACAATTTCTTCAAAAGAATTTTAGGGGTGCCTGGGTGGCTCAGTTGGTTAAGCATATGACTTTGGCTTAGATCATGATCTCATGGTTTGTGAGTTTGAGCCCTGCATCAGGCTGTCTGCTGGCCAGACTCTGTGCTGACAGCTCAGAGTCTGGATCCTGCTTTGGATTCTGTGTCTCCCTCTCTCTCTCTCTCTGTCCCTCCCCTGCTCACACTCTTGTCTCTATCAAAAAAAAAATCTAAAAAATTTTTTTCAGTATTAAAATAAATACACACAATTCTCCTTGGATTTTGATTATTATCCATTAAATTTAAAGTTGACTTGAGACACACTTGATGTATTCACAGTGTTTAGCCTTCCCTTTTATTAGTATAAAATCTCATTTGCTCTTTTAAGATTTCTTAAGTATCCCAACTTAGAATTATGAATGAATTTGTATATAGTGATTTATATTTCTTTTATAAGGCTACATATTTTTGTGTTAATTTTTTGTTTTTATACATGAGACTTTTATTTACTGTATTAACTACTTTTGTAAAACTTTTTGTGTGTTTACTTTTGAGAGAGAGAGAGTGCAGAAAGAGGAGGGATAGAGAAAGAGGGAGACAGAATCTGAAGCAGGCTCCAGGCTCTGAGCTAACAGCACCCATGAGCCACCAGATCATGACCTGAGCTGAAGTCGGATGCTCAACTAGCTGAGCCAACCTGGCACCCCTATATAACTAATTATTCAGAGAACGCAGGGATACCATGTGCTCGTGTGTGCATATACATGCGTATTTATGTATTTTAAAATAATTTCTCTTATTTTATATTCATATACTCTAAGGTTCTTCATTTGTTCCTTTGGGTTTTCCAGGTATATGGTCATAGCGACAATGAGAATTTTGCTACTCCTTATGACTCCTGGGCTTCAACTACACTAAATTTGAAGATCCACAAATAAATTTCTTTCACATTCGCTGGTTGCCACATGCCATTTCTGTTTCCTAAAAGTTCTTCCCTCTCTTTTAGCTTCTACTGATTCCTCAGTTTATGTCTTAGCCATCAACCTTCAAAGTTTTTGAAGACTTGGTCAGGTGTTCTACCTATGTAGGACCTTCCTATGCAGCCATGCCTACTGAAGTACTTGGAATATCATTGAAATTGTCCAATTACTTACTTGTCTCTTCTGCATTATGAACTGTAGGAACTCTGTTTTGTCCAGGGTTTCGCCAGATGTTTGAAACATAGACTCTTAAGTATTGGTGGGGTTTTTTTTAAAGTAAATCAATAAAATCTATTGCAAATATGGCTTTAATGAATACTTATTAGCTAGCCAATGTTTATGTACTTTATCTCTATTGCATATTACATTTTATAGTCAAAAGAAAGCAGTAAGCAAAATCTAATATCTCTTATTGAACATATAAGGAAACTGACATTTAGATAGATTAAGTTCAGTCACAATCACAGCTAATATGGTGAAGGTATGTTTTGAATTAATGTCCAAAAGAGAAAAAATGGGAAATCAACCTAAAGGATTTTCAGTAGGACTAATAAAATAATAATAGCAATATCAGTAGGATAAAGGAGTAAATTTGAGAGAGATTTATGAAGTAGAATTGGCAAAATTTAATGACTAATTGACTACAGAAATTGCAGGAAAATGAGAAGTTAGGGATGATCATCACATTTGTTATTTTGAGATACTGGGTTTCCAGCAAGCAAAGATAGGAATATCAGGGTTGATACAGAATCAACAAATCCTGTTTTGTATATCTTGAGTTTCAAGTATCTCTGAGATGTCTAACTATATCTCTCCAGAAGATAGTTAATATATGGTTCTCTAGCTCAGTGGAGAAAATAGGTCAGAGGCTTGGGGTCCACACAAAAAGTAGTTTAAAATGTTGTTAGCACTGGAACAAAGTTATGTAAAGTAATACTTAGGAACTAATAACATATATTTAATGATAAAACATCTTAACTCTAAGTCGTGTTGAAAATGATAATAAATTTTAAAACGTAAAATTATAATATAATTCAATAATTCCCTGAATGCAGGTCAAAGGTTTAAAATTGAGATTGAAGGGACACCTGGGTGGCTCAGTTGGTTAAGCATCTGACTTTGGTTCAGGTTATGATCTCTTGATTTGTGGGTTCGAGCCCTGCATTGGGCTCTGTACTGACAGCTAGGTCAGAGCCTGAGGCCTGCTTCAGATTCTGTGTCTCCCTCTCTCTCTGACCCTCCCTTGCTTGTGCTGTCTCTCTCTGTCTTTCAAAAATAAATAAAAAACATAAAAAAATAAAAAATAAAAAAATAAAACTGAGATTGAATAGAACAGTATAATGCTAAAAGAATTAATAGGAGGTAGTTGGAAAAACTATAAAACCACTGAATAGACAAAATGCTTCTTGGAATATGACAAATTATCTACTATAAAGTAATAAAAAGTTCACTGAATGATGAACATTTTTCAAAGCTCAGCCTAGAAAATGAGCTAAACAAGACAGGATGCTATGAAGTTAACCCCTGACCAGGGACAAATCTAATCAGCTATGCTGGTTGCAGGAACCCTGTGAAAAGCAGCCTTTTTCTATTGCCAAGTTGCCAGAAAAATTTTCCCATGGTTTGTTCATGCCAGGTTGCAAATCCTGGACAGAAATCCTTTTTACCTTTTGATGAGTTTCCCTGGTTTGCTCTTCAGACACCCGCTTCTAGAGTTGTAAAGATAAATGAATATTGTCTCTACTGATACCCTTCTACTTCCCTTTCCTTAGGAATTTTAGGAAATCGAATAACATTTACCTACTAATTCACATAATGCTAAATATGCCTCACCCTTTAATTATCTAGCTTTATTTTACAATGGAACTCCAGGCTTTGCCTTTCAAATTTTCATTTCTCAGTTGATTCATGCCTTAAGAATACATTTTTCTATACATTTCTCTATACTGGTAGACTGATACTTCCTTGAGGTGGTAAACACTTAAGTAATACATATTATCACTCTCTAAATAATCATCTGTTATAGCAAGTTGAGTTTTAATATTGTGGCATTTGGGGTTTTATTTTTGTTTTGTTTGATTGTTTTTTATAGTGGGGCATGGTGATAAGGAAAATTTAATAAATAAGAAAGGGTGCTAAAAACAACTTCCCCAGCCTATCTGTCAGAGACTTATTATTCTTTTGGTTCCCAGAAAATTTGTAGAATGACCTGTAATCAAATTTTTGCATACCACTTTCAAATATATAATGATAAAGAAGCAGAAATAAAGATGACATTTCAAGGATTTTAATTTACTATTTCAGAAGAGGAACACCAGCTGTTCCTTTGTCCAATATGAAGAGCAGGATAGTTAGAACGATGGGAGGAAATAGTTACAACAAAATAGTCTTAGGATAAATTATTGTTTTCCATGGTTCACAAACTCCTCCACCTCACTGATTATTCTTGGCTGAATACAGTGAAGCACTGTAATGTACCTGCCTCCAGGTACCCTCTCCCCATCCAAATTTATTATTAGTGCTGTCATTATTTTTTTAATATTGAAATATATTTTATTACTAGATTGCACCTAAGCTATACTTAATGGAACATATTTTTACTCTTTTATGTGTTTCTCGATACTATTTACAAAAATTTAATTTGGGATATTTTTTCTCTGTGAATTCATATATCTCTTCCCCTATACTTCTTTTTATTCCCAAGTTTTATTTAAATATTTTTAAATACCAGATCCATTGAATTTTGAAAATAATGAGTTCCATATCTTTTAATATTTGATGTATGTGCTGCCAAAGTGAGCTCATATATCTTTTTTTTTAATTAAAAAAAATCTTTATTTTCAAGAAAGAGAGAGGCAGAGTACAAATAGGGGAGGAACAGAGAGAGAGAGGGAAGGAGACACAGAATCCAAAGCAGATGCTCCAAGCTGTCATCACAGAGCCTGGCACGGGGCTCGAACTCACAAACCATGAGATCACGACCTGAGCCAAAGTTGGATGCTTAACCATCTGAGTCACCCAGGTGCCCCTATCTTTTGCTTTTTAAAACTAACTCTTCTTTGAGGGAATATAACATAGTATTATATAATATATAACATATATATAATATACAACAATATATGACAAGACTTGGGAATTGAAGTTCTGGTTCAAAACTTCATTCAAACTCTGACTAGTTATGTGATTTTTGACAAAGCATTTAACTTCTTTAAGCCTCAGTTTCCTCATCTATAACTGGCGTTTATAATATCTCTTAGTAACTCTGTTTATATAAAGATTAAGTGAGATAATGTATATGAGTTATGTGTGTATAGATAGATAGCTACTATTATCAGAAATTTTATTTAATCAAGCCACACTGGAGAAAAAACACACAGCACAGAATCAGTACAGTATTTTCAGGAGTATTTGTCCAGAACTTGCAGAGTGACATTAACATTAGCCTGGAGAAAAATATTGGGAAGACATAAATTGCAACAATCTGATTTTCCCCTGAACAAATCTATGAGTAGTTTATTAGCAGAGAAAAAAAATAGAAAACAATATTCTACTACAGTAATGCTTTTCTCCCCTAGCATTTATGTAACATTGAGAATCTTCTGCACATATAAACTGGTAGTAAATTTTGGAGATGTATTTGAAGATTTCCTTCAGATTATGGTTCTCTACGTAATTACTTCTACAATAGATTGCCCAATGACCATTGATGCCTTCCTCTGCAAAATGTGCGACTGAATCATTTTAAAGATTCCTTCACATTCATTCATAATTTTCTTCTCATGTTGAGTTTACCTTTTTATTTTTTTAATAAAAAATTTTTAAGTTTGTTTATTTTTGAGAGAGAGACAGAGCATGAGTGGGGGAGGGGCAGAGAGAAAAAGACACAGAATCCAAAGCAGGCTCCAGGTTCTAAGCTGTCAGCACAGAGCCCGACACCAGAGCCCAACACATGGCTCAGGCCCACAACCTGTGAGATCATGATCTGAGCCAAAGTCAGACGCTTAACTGACTGAGTCACTAAGGTGCCCTACTGAGTTTGCCTCTTTAACTAGAACATTGGAGTTGGTAGAGGGAAGAAGGAAAATGAAGACCGGGCCTAGTGCTTCCCTTCCTCTGGGCCTGCCCAAAGGCCTCTTTATAATGATGGCTGTCAAAGATACTCTGTTACTGTAGTAATGACTACCCCCTGAATAATGACTCTTGCAATGGGCTTATGCACTAAGGACAGTGAGATACTTTAGCATTCACCAAAATTAACTAAATGAAATTTATTTCAATTAAAAAATTTTTTAAAGACAGATTCAGTGATCTTCCAAAGGAGAACTCAAACCATTCTATTAGTGAATCACAGTTGTATGATGTTTTCAGTATCTGATGGTGAATAATTCAAAATGCCTAAAACTAAAAAATAAACCAAAGATCTAGGTGGACAGCATGCATGATCATTTCTTAAAACTGATAGTTACCACATTGAATAATTGTCTTTCTGGTTGCCAAGATTCATCTAATAAAGAAATCAAGATATTAAAGTTAGTAATAGTTCTTGATCCATTTATTCATGTTATTTACTGTTCTCTATCTCAATTCTACAAGTGATATTCTTAGAATTTTTGAGTTCATATTTAACTGTTTGACAATTATTAGGTAAAAATAAAATAAGAAGTGTTACTAAATATCTCAGTGACTATATATGATATTGAAAATAGTTTTAAGACATTTTGAAAAGTCTAGATATTTACATTTATGTTAGTTTCCGAAGTTCAGCTCCAGCTGGTCCAGGGCTCCCTGAAGGAGGCGGCAGCGTCAGCGAAAATGGCGAAAATGGAGGAGAGAGCCTGGTTGATCACCAGTCTGGTATCTCTCTGGCATCTCTCTCTTACCAGGTGTTGTGCCCTTATTTATAGATTTAAGTGTTAACATGACATCAAAAAGTGGAATTTTTACAAATAATTCTCAGTGATAAGATGCTTTGAAAAGGGTGCAGAAACAGGTTTTACAGAGGCATTTTTGCAGAACTACTCTAATTACAATGAGGTAATTTACACATCATAGGATAATAAGATATTCTCAGTGAAAAGCAGATAACATACACATCTGTTTGAACCTGTAGTAAATCTTACAGCTAAGAAGAGAGGAGGATGTTTTCAGTGAGAAGCAGATAGCAAACACATTTTATAACAATAATGCTAAGATTCAGGCATAAACAAGGCTAGGAGGTATTCTATTTGGCTCACAAGAGGAAGAATGTATTCCTGATGGTTAGTAAATAAACCTTTTGTCAACCTTGTTCTTTGATGTTGAAGGTGTAAACTCCATAGGAGCCCTAGATGTGCTGGCCTTTGCATATGAGTTTAAGTTGTAACTACTCACCCATCCTCACAATGG
>NC_043700.1:109456802-109479848 GCF_006229205.1 Suricata suricatta | reverse complement strand
CTAAATTAGGCTCTTTATCTCAGGGCCAGAGTTAATATTATTCTTGTGTTATTTAACCCCTTAGGAGAGCCTTTTGACAACATCTGCAGTGCTTTGTTTAAATTCCTCTTTATAGAGGTGGGAATATGCTTCTTCCCATGAGGTATCTGTGTTGGGGATATCGGTCTGACTTAGAACATTGTGAGGCCTAATCAATAGCCACAGGCTTAATTTCACATGAACAGTAGTAGCAGAAGGAGATGCCAGTTTCCGCCTCTCAGGGCTGGAGCCGCGTAACGCTGCCATTTCCTTACTGTGACCGTGTCATCCAGCAAGGCCAGTGCAGCTCCCAGCAGTTAGTGAACCAGTGGACAGTTCATTTCCTATTTTTAGACTCTAATACTATTAAAATTGTCTTAGGATAACTATTTATGAATACCTTTCAGTTTTCTGGTTCAGAAATAAAATTTTCATAGAAGGTAGATTAATTAAAATAACTAATTAATAAATAATAATTAATTATTCTTATAAAAATAAATTAATTAAATATTTAATTATTTAATGAATTAAATATTTGTTTAATTAATTAATTAATTAATTATAATAAGTAATTAAAAGTGTTTGATTACTGTTGACCAAGGCTTTTAGATCCCCATGTTTCTAATTAATTTACTTTGTTATTTACCTTGTAAAACAGTTATTGTTTAGTGGACTTAGTGGATTAAATTGGTTAGAACACAGATAATAAAAGATTTAGTCTTGGGGCACCTGGGTGACTCAGTCAGTTAAGCATCCAACTTCTACTCAGGTAATGATCTCACAGTTGTGCGTTCAAGTCCCACATTGAGCTCTGTGCTGACAGCCTGGAGCCTGGAGCCTACTTTGGATTCTGTGTCTCCCTCTCTCTCTGCCCTCCCTGCTCATGCTCGCTCTTGTGCTCTCTCTCTCTCAAAAAATAAATATTAAAACATTTTTAAAAAATAGAAGATTCAGTTTTTATTTCTTCATCTTCTTTCATTTATTTCAATAATCATTGACATTTTAATATATGTATATGTACTTTTTTTGCTTCTTTACTGTCTCTTCCCCCATAAAGGTAAGATCCATGTGGGCAAGGTCTGTCTTTTATACTGTTATCCTAAGTCTAAAACAGTGCCTGTTACCCTATGTGTACTCAATAAATGAACAATGAGTGAAATGAAGAGTTGATGACCGGGTTAACCCACATTCTTTATCAGATTGGCAAGTCAGAAGCTATAGTGTGCTTTAATTTTATTTTCAGAATGGAAGAGATGACCAAAATAGACAAATGGGACCTCATCAAACTACAAAGCATCTGAACAGCAAAGGAAACAATAGAATGAAAACACAACATACATAATGGGAAAAAAACATTTGCAATCTATATGTCTGTTAAGAGATTAATTTCTGGGGCACCTGGGTGGCTAAACTGATTAAGTGTTGGGCAGTTGGTTTTGACTCAGGTCATGATCTCAGGATTCATGGGTTCTAGCCTCATATTGGAGAGTCATCTCCCTCTCCTCTCTCTCTCTCCCTCCACCCTCACAAAAATAAATAAATAATCTTTTTAAAAAAGGTTAATTTCCAAAATATGTAAGTAACTACTATAACTTAAAAGCAAAAAATTAATAACCAAATTTAAAAATGGGTCACGGACTTGAATAGATATTTCTCCAAAGAAGATAAAAAGTGGTGAACAGGTATCTCAAAAAATGCACAATGTCACTAATCCTTATGGAAAAATAAATCAAAACCACAATGAGATATCACCTTACACCAGTAGGATGACTATTATTTAAGAAAAGAAAAAGAAAGGGGAAAAAAAGGCAAGGGTTGGCAAAATTGTAGAGAAATTAAAAATCCTCATGCACTGTTGGAAATCCAAAATAGTGCAACTGCTATGGGAAACAATATGGAGGTTCTGCAAAAATTTAAAAAATAGAAGTACCATATGACACAGCAATCTAATCGCTAGGTAATTAGCCAAAAGTATTGAAATTAGGATCTCAATGAGATATTAGCACTCCCATGTTCATCGCTGCACTGTTTACAATAGACAAAATGTGGAAACAGCCTAACTGCCCATCAACAGATGCACAAATAAGAAAAACTATATGGTATATATACAATAGGATATTATTCATTTTTAATAAAGAAGGAAATCCTGTAGTACCTGAGAACATGGATGAAATTGAGGATATTATACTAAGAAAAACAATCCAGTCAATACAAACACTCCTCCAGTCAAAGGACAAGTACCGTATGATTCTATGCATATATGGTATCTGAAAGGGTCAAATTCAAGGGAGCAAAGGTTAGACACATTGGTGCCAGTGGATGGAGGAGAGAAGGAAAGGGGTGTTGCTAACAATGAGTAAAAAATTTCAGTTCCAAGTTGAGCAAATTCCAGAGATCAGTTGTACAGTACCTGCTGTGAGTAAAAGTATCAATAATATGTTGTGCACTTAAAGATCTGTTGAGAGTAGATCTCATGTTAAGTGTCATTACCACAATAAAATTGAAAAAAGTAATTGGAGATGAGAGAAAGTAACATGTGTTTGAATCTACAATTTAGTGCCAAGATGTTCATAAGAAAATTGTAGTGATGATATAGGGTGAACTTATTAGCTGAATTTCAACCTATGCTCCTGGGTTTTGGTCAGTTTTACTGCTGTATAATTATCTCCAGTTGATTGGTTCAAATAAACAGAAAAGTTCTATTCTGTTCTGGCTGCTTAGTGTGAACAGGTTCCCATGAGCTTCAGAAAGAATGAAAAGGAGAAAATAATTAATTTTTCCCCAAAAAAGGTAACAGATGTTTCTTATGCTATCAGATGATTGAGGAAGCAAAGTACATCTGGTCATTAAAACCTATAAAATAGAGCTGTATGACTTATTTAAAGAGCTGACACTCTAATGATTTTGGAAGAGATGGGTACTTAAGTTTAACTTTCACTAACATTTTAGTCGTGATGATAAACCAAAATTAAACCAGCAGATGTTAGTAGATTCATTTCTGGGAATAAGGGTTCTTTTGCGCGGGAGGGTAGAGGAAGAGGGCTTTACTCTAGTGAAATATGCTGCCGTATGTTTCAGGATTTTAAACATCTTAAATCCATATACGTTTTTGATTACTACCCATAAATATATGGTAAAAAAAATTTTAACTTGAACTAATATTGAGATCTATTAATTAAATCTCATAATTAAAAATATAGCATTTCAACACCAATAATCCATGCTCATTATCCAGGTTCCCTCCTCTCCAGGTCAATTATGAATTGAATTTTAACAGGATAGCTGAGTTTAAAGGTTTAGGTATTTGAGTTCCTCATTAGGGTAGAAAGCAAATTCTAGTTATTTCAGAATTAGCCTTGAGGTGCCTGGGTGGCTCAGTCAGTTAAGCTTCTGACTTTAGCTATGGTCATGATCTCATGGTTTGTGGGTTCAAGCCCAGCATCAGGCTCTGTGCTGACAGCCTGGAGCCTGCTTAAAATTCTGTGTCTCTCTCTTTCTACCTCTCCTCTGCTTGTGCTCTCTCTCTCTCTCTCTCTCTCAAAGTAAACACTAAAAAAAAAAAAAGGAAACCCCCCCACAGAATTAGCCCTTTTATGTTACTGTGTATCCTTATCATTTTTGTATAACATTTCATAATTTTATAGTTTTAGAATTTGTGTTTTCCCCTTAAAAAGTTTTAAATTTAGAAATAAGAAATGGAATAATCTCTTAAGATGTTATTTTGGAAAACACATTCATTATGTAAATCTGCTCCATCTTTGAAGACTTATAAACAAGGGGAAATTTGAATATCTATTTAGACATGAAAAGATTCCAGAGTTTTAGTGGGGTTTTTTTGAAGTTATTAAAATATTGGAATCTTCCAACTTGGGGAAACTCATTTGTGTTATTTGCTTTTCTTAATTGTGTCCAAAAGTAAATGTAGGTGTTAGTTGAGCTCACCTATGCTCTTTCATAGTTTGCTCCCTGATATAAACTTCTTGAGTGTGGTGATATTTGTGTGACGCAGTTTCCCTTATATCCTAATTTGGAGTTTGTGCCCCCCAATTTGAAGCCCTCTCCCATATGAACAATTTATCTCAGTGCACTTTATTAACTACTTCTGTTATTAAATAGAAACGATGATAATAAGGAAGGAGAAAACCCTGACACTTAGATCTTTCTCTTCTTCTTCTTTGGCTAACTATCAGATTCTAATATTGAGGTTGGTTTAGGCCCAGAATATAATGAAGAATTTTTAATTAGTACAGAGTGAAAGAATATGAAATGCTTTACCTGTCCAAACTGAAGAACCTCATGGCTCTGTGAACTCCATAGGAAACTATATTCAAAACTGATAGTTTTCTCCCAGAATCTACAGCCTGTTGGAGGATACAGGTACAATGTGTACAGCAAACATGGCAATGAATGCTGGGCTAGGGTAAAATTGAAGTCTTGAAGGAATAGAGGAGGAAAGGCAAATTATGATGAACTGCATTGTGAAGGTCTAGTTGAGAAAAGGGCATGTGCAGTGTGATCTTAAATGTGCCTAGGACTCGTCAGGCAGATGTGGGTGTTAGGATGCCTTCAAGAGTATTGGGGAAATATTCTAGTCTTGGTTGCTTCAGAGGTGTGTGATGTGTGACTCCTAAGACTACATTTTATCTATTAATGGAGTCACACCTGATCTGTGGTCTAGATAATCCTAGGTCTTGCCTGACTCACCTGATGTTGAATACTCAAAAGATCTAGTGACACTTAGACTCTTCAGTGTGTACCAAAACTTAGAGGTACTTTTTTTCTAGTTACTTTTCCCTCTGCCTCACCACCACCCTTATCTGAGGTTGGGTATGATATGGGTAGGTAAATTTACTAGGTTTTGCTGGGAAGTGGGAAGAACTAGGAGGGAACTTGGGAAATTATGTAATTATTGGTGCTGTTAAGCTTTCTCTTTCAAATAAGGATTTGCTTGACTTCCCATGGTATAAGCTATAGCAAGTATTAAAATCTCCTATAGTTTTACCTTTGACTGTGATATAATATTTACCATACTTTCCTTTTCTGTACTCAGCCACCAGGAGTTTGCTGGAGAAAAGTTACTAAATGCAAAATCCTTCCACTGAGTTTATGACAAACTATTGTTCTTAGACCAGTGTGATGAGTGTTTACCCTACCTTCCTTTAGGAATATCAAATTTCTGTAAGGTTTGCCAATTTCCAAGCAAAACCTTCAGCTACCTTACCCTACTAATCTATTTGACATGCTTCTGAATGTCTGAAATTTTATCATACTTAATACAGGCTGACCTCTGAAACTTTCTACCCCCATATTTAGTAATTTAAACTGTTCTCAAAAAAAAAAAAATAACCCTACTTAATTGGCTCCCTTAGGGACACAGAAAATCAGATAGTTCCTCTGCTTCTAATCCACTGGGGAATACTACATGTAGTCACTCACCTACTTGCAGAAAGCTGGAAAATTATTACCATGTGAGTAGAAAGAAGTAATAATTACATTTACTTGTCATGGCATGAGTGACTAATTAAATGCTTTCAGGAACTATGCAGATGACAAAAAAGAAAAAAGCACACACTGAAGCTGGCAAGTGAAATTCAATAGGTAGCTGTGGTTGGATGTATCCTGAACTTCTTACATCTTGTGTAATTGCATTAAAAAAATTTTAAATTGTATTGAGTGGCTGCTTCAAAAGCTGAGGTACTTAACCTTTGAGGACAAAAATCCTTGAGTGAGTCTTAAATGAGACTTAAAACAGTACCTGGCAAAGAGTAAGAACTCTCTATTATGTCAACTATTATTATTACCTAAGAATCCTTCCTTTGTTCATTGGAAATATAATCTTTACATACATTATATTTTCACGTGAATATTCATTAGTCTCCATAAATTCTTAGGTAGCCAATCATTTCTTCAGTAATATTTCTGAGCAGCTACTACATGCCAGATATTGTCCTAGGAATTGAGTGGTAAACAAGATAAAATTCTTGTTCTCAATGGAGCTTAGTCTCATGGTAGCAAAAGACCCTTAACCATAGTTATATGAAGGCATAATAAATGCTATACTAAGCTACAAGTTGCTAGAAGAACACATTTTGGAGCTCCTAACCTTAACATAGGAGATAAAGAAGGCTTTGTGGAAGCATTCATTTTTGTGGTATCATGTGATATTTGATGATATCATATCTTAAAGTCAGTTGTCATTTACTTGCTTTCAATTTATTCTCCATTTTAAAATAATTTTATTTATTTATTTTGAAAGGAGGGCAGAGAAAGGGGGAGAGGAGAATCCCAAGCAGGCTCCATCTTGTTAGCACAGATCCTGTGGTGGGCCTCAATCACACAAACCTTGAGATCATAACTTGAGCCGAAATCAAGAGTCAGATTTAACTAAACTGAGCTACCCAGGCACCAGGATTATTCTCCATTAAAAAAAAATTTTTTTTAACTTTTGAGAGACAGAGAGAGACAGCATGAGCAGGGGAGGGTGAGAGAGAGAGGGAGACACAGAATCTGAAGCAGGCTCCAGGCTCTGAGCTAGCTGTCAGCACAGAGCCCGACACAGGACTCAAACCTATGAACCGTGAGTTCATGACCTGAGCTGAAGCCAGAAGCCCAAATGACTGAACCACCCAGGCACCCCTATTCTCCATAGGGGAGAACAAAAATTTATCCTTGTTGGAATAATTATTCTAGACTTGGGTTTGTTGTCCCTAATTATTATATGTCTGCAAGTTTCAGCTTATGCAGACATGAAAATACCTAATTCACTATAGTAACAATCTGTGGGATGTTCTGATTTGTTTTTATAGTATTAAGAAATGGCATAGCAAACACTCAATTCCATGATTGAGGCACAAAATTTAGTATATATGTATATTTAGTGACCAATATATATGTATACGTAGTCACTTTCTAATAGTCATGGATTTAGAAACAAAACACGGAGAAGTAAGAGTGTTTCTTCTCACTGTTAAACCTTTTGACAGATTCATCAAGATTTTGTAATCATTTCTGATTCTCTTGATCCTATAATTTAGAAATTTCAATATCTAAGAGATTAGGTCCATACATGTTTTTCTGTCAGTGTATAAACAATAAACATTAGTTTTCATGTTTTTAAACCTCATTTAAAAGGTATCATACCTTATGTATCCTTAAGTAACATGTTTCTTTAGTTCAACTTTGCATTTTTGATATTTATTTATATGGGTAGATGTAGCTCTATTTTAATGATTGTTTATTACTCCATTGTATGAATATACCACAATTTATCTTTCCTGCTTTGGATGGACATTTAGATCATTTCTGATTCGTGTCTATGCATTCAATATTATCATGAACATTCTTGTATATGTCTTTTTGCACATATAGTTCTCTACCTAGAAGTAGAATTTCTATGTTTTAGGGTAAATCTAGTTTTAGTTTAATAAGATAGTTTGATAATTCTTTAATATGGTTGTATGCATTTACCACACAAAAATAGTGTACAAGCCTTAGTATTGTCAGATTTTTCTGATATGTACCAAATTATCTGTTTTGTTTTAGCTTGCACTTCCTTAATTACAAGTGGGATTACTTATTTAGGCATATATTTATTGGGCTTTCAGAATTTATTTTTCCTAAATTGTGTATTAAAATCATTAAAATCTAAGTTCTTTGGTTGCCAATATTTACAAATTTTTCCAAGGCCAAAAAGGATCAGTGCCAACTTATCACTTTTGGTTTTGTTTTTACCTTCCTCTTTGCTGTAGTTAACAACAGTCCTCTGCTTCCAGATTGAATTTTTTCTTTCTCTTTTTGTAAATTAAAATTTTTAAATTGTATTTTTTTCAATAAACTAAATAAAACTTTAATATTTTACATATATAATTCATTTTCAGAGACTTCATGATTAATTAACCACCACCAGAAATTTATGCAAATCAGCGTATTCTAAATGCTGTTTGGTGTATAGTCATCTCAGATACTTTCCTTCTGGTGTCATGTCCTAGACTCTTTATCTATGGGTTGGTTTTTGTTTTTTTTTATTTCTACTGAGATTGTGGAGCCTGTTTAAACTATAGTGTCTTTCATGATGATTCTAAGCTTAGGGAGACAGTCAACAAATTGGACTTTTATAGATACTGATGTTACCAACCTGTGTTAATGAATGTCGCAACATTTTAATGAAGGGAATTTTTTAACCCTCTTTGAGGGCAATTTTAGGGGAAAAGATCAGGAGATATTTATGAATGATAGCAACAAAACCCCATTTCTCCTATTTCTTAAAGACTGAATTCCGCCTATATTTTGCCCAAGGATTTCTGGCATATTGAATTCCTTAGAATGTCAATGTTAGGTCCATGCTAATAAAGCTGAGGAATTATATATGCTAATAAAGTTGAGGAATGTACTAGGTGTTTCAGACGACACGTTATAAATATATTTTCTGGTAAGTACATAGATTTTAACAAATTTGGACCAATCTAAATTTAATTTTGCCTTCCTTGGTCATGTACTCTTAAAGTCCAGAAAAACAGATTTTGACAATATAAATCAGCAAATTCTTGCTATTCTTATGGTTTGTTAGTCTTTTCTACACAAGTTTAATCCTACATATGATACCCTGGGGTACTCTGGAGTCTGGTTCTAGTTACTGGTGTAATAATGATGGGCTAAGGCATGAGAGGAATTATTAACTACCTCTTCTAAGGCAGCTTCCTCAGGCAAGGAAATAACAGCTTTTTTTTTTTTTTTTTTTTTTTTAAGCCAGTGAGAAAGGGCAACTTCCAAAGAATGGAAAGAACTCCCTCAAGCAATCATAGTCAGTGAAGAGTGCTTCCTAGGAGAGAATGAGTGAGTCATTTCTTCCTTTCCATCTCTGTGATCATTGTCTTATGGCCATAAATGAAAAGCAAACAAAGAATTAAGTTGTACATTACTAAACTACAGAAGCAGTTGAATTCTTTGTTTTTTTATGAGCATCAGTTTATTCCTTAAGGTAGTAATTTGAGGTTTTAAATTTGGCCTTCTTTTACACTGTCATGGCAGTCAGCCACCCTACCATAAGGTACACGTATTCCCCATGCTCTTCAAAATATTTTATTGTACCAGTAACTTACTCTCAGTGAGACTTTGTTCTAGATGACATTAAGTTAATACTTTAATTGGCTATTTTCTCATAAGCCTCTATATTTTTGATCCTAGGATACAATATATAAGTGTGTGTGTGCTTATGGATATAGTTATGCCTCTCTCTCTCTCTCTGTGTATATGTACATGCATATACATATGTATGACATCTTTGCTCTTCCACCCATCTCAACAGCACAGTCCCAAATACACTATAATTTTCTGAGTGTCTATTATTAGTTCTTTTTCTTGTATCATTATTTATATTCATTGGAGTCTTTCTCAGCAAACAGGCAAAACTGATGTTAGCCAACAAGCAATTAGCAACTTTGTTGAAAACATGAGGGAGTTTATAATATGAAGCACTCAGAGTTGATAGAATGGTTAGAAAGGTGGGAGAATGAGGATAAAAAATGAATTGAAACCAAGGAAGACACAAGGAGACACAAGGAGCACAAAAGCCAGGCAGAGCTCTATGGCAGTACAGACTGGGCGCCACCACCGGGTTGTTTGAACTACAGATTTTTCTCCCATCCTTGCGTAATGATTTTAGGATTTAAATCCTAAAAGGTAGTATCCAGTTGTACAAGTGTAGGTCATTCACTGGGGAGGGAAGAAGGAAATTGTGGTTCTATTTCAGAGGGGAAATAGACGCTGGATGAACAAAACTGACAAGTATCTCCTACATTGGAACAAGTTATGAACCAATGTCACTTTTGAAAATAGAAGTAATGTTTTGTTTTTGTGTTTTGATCTTTTTTGAAATTTTCATAGATGAGCTTTAACCAGTTATGACTGCCATAATTTAATATATTTTGTTTTACTTTTGTTGTATTATTTTATACTCTCTGATGTTTTTTCATTGTACTTCACTGAAAAGTTTTTAACTTCAAAAGTTCATAATTTTAAGTTTCTATAAAATATAAACTCAAAGAAGGGATCCATTCACAATATGTAAATATTATTTATTTTTAACAAACATCAGTAAGTATTATATACTATGTTTTAAATGATTATTAAGAACTACAAGAACTTCTTTTTGAAATCATCTATTGAATAATTTTTTTGTTTTTTGCAATAAATACTGTATTTTTTAGCTTTCTTCCTTCATATTGACTATAGTCTTAGAGGAAGCTGAGATGAAATGAATTGGTCCTTGGTCTCATTTTGGGAGAAACTGAAAATGTGAAGGGGAATTTGCCTCAATTGACTTGGTAGTGATATATATTTGAGATGTAGAAGTATCAGGATACTATGAAGGTGTCTTTAGTATTTATGATACGATTTCCATGTCTGATGCAAATGGCATAAAATATGAAACTATGAGTACATTTGCATGCATGTGTGTATGATAATTTTATGTAAAAAGCCATGTGAACCAATGTTTTTCACAGAAATTGGTGGATTGCATTTCCCCAGACTGCAACACCTCTGTCTGAGTATATTATCTCAGGAGAGATGTGCCGTCACAGATGTGAGCGGGGACAGAGCAAGCTGGCAACATTTAAGTAAGCACACGTGCCAGAATGGACTGGTAGGGTAAATGCCAGGAAACTGGAAATCTAAGGTGGAAAATGGTCTTGAACCAGGTTATCTAGAGTTGAAACATGAGAAGAAGGCTCAAGTCAAAACGCAGTGGAAAGGAATCAATAGATTATTGCTAGCAGAGAGAGAAGCAATGCAGGAAATGAAAGGCCAACCAGTGGGGTCAGTACAAAGTAGCAGACAGAAATCACACAGTGAGAAATATCTATTTAGGAAAAGCAAGCCACTTTTGCGTTTCTACTTGAGGAGCTGGTTCATATAAATGCTTTTGAGAGGTTAATTTTGTAGAAGAGGGGTCAGTTGCTAAGAAGGATCCAGGCAGGACAAGAAACAAAGATTAAAGACAAAGAGTGAGAGACAAAGAATGGGAGGAGTCTGTCAATGACAAAAGCCTGTGGAAGGAAATAACACGGGGGTGGGAAGTGCCGTTCATGCAGTATAATGTTGCAGAAGAAACGATTTTACATTCTTGCCATTCTTTTCATGTAGCTTTAGGACTTCAAAGAATTCTTAAACTGTGTTTTATGCTTTGATCTAACAATTAGTCAAGTTAGTAAAAAAATAAGCGAATAGTTGCCGTTTGGGAAAACAATTATGAAACTAGTTGTATTTGAGGTTTATATATCTTGTACTGACTTTTCGCTGTGAAACTTAACTTTTTTTTCATTAGGGGAAGAGAAAACATTTGTTACGTTTTTATTTGGGAATATTTAAAGTATACACAGAAGTAGAGAGAGAAGCACAACAGGCATCCATTTACCCTCTGGTAGCTTCAACTATCATGTTTCCTGCTATTTTTGCTTTGCCTATTGCCCCTATCTTTGCGGGTTTTGCTTTCAATCATTTTAATGCAAATCCTAGATTCATATTATTCATGTATAAAGCTCCATTATATATACCTGATAGATTAGGGCTTTCTCCAAATATAATAATACCAACATCAAAATTTGCACTAACTCCTTAAAAACAGTATTTCTTTTTTTGTAAGAAATAAGCTTGTACTCTGTCTTTCTTAAATCTATGTGAAACAAAATGATTCATCTTCCTAGTTTATAAAGATACAAGACACATTCTGAGTCTTGTGTGTAAACAGACTACCTCATACTATTTTCCTATGAGTGTGAGTATTTCTGAGAATACTGACAACCTCATGCTGTAGAAGCACTAGAGAGTCAGACAGTACATCCATTTTATTTCCTAATACTCTGCTCGTGGCTTTGACATTTTAGTGAAAAGAGGATTGGGATGGTATCAGGGACTATCATGGTTGAAAAGTAATATTTCATTTCAGCATTGGAAGAACTAAGCATCTGTCCAACTTTCAATGTTATCTTTGGCTTGGGACCTGTAATTACTGTCACAGCTGAGACAGAAACCAGGTGTTAGTGATGTGTGTTAACTCTCTGTTAACCAGGCACTCTGTTATAGGTGCTAATGTGAGAGACATTAGACATAGATTCCTCAGGAAGTTTGAAAAGAGTCTGGAGAAATAATTTTATCCACCTGTTTGCCTTTAGAAAAGTCCACACAATGCATCTGAGGTACCAGAAAGAAACATCAGGGGAGCTGTTTATTTAAAGTCTTTGTCTATTCATACAAATTGCAGTGGTCTTCATTACATGGCAAAGGAATCATATAGAAATAATTTTTCAGAAGACAAACCGTATATGATGAGTCTTTATTGTTGATTATTTGTTGAGAGCTTATTTGTCCCAGGCTTCATGTTTAATGTGAGTTCATTCTCTACTGTCAAGGCATTTATAGTTCAAGGGACATGCTAAAATAAGAAAATATTTAATGTTATTCATTAATAATTCAACATGTACATTTGCAAATCACAGAGAGGAAATAGAAACTAATTTGTCTGGAGATTGATGGGGTTCCCGAGTGGTGGAGGTCCGGAGCTGACAGCCAAGAAAGAATTCTTGAGTCGTCTTTGGTGTAAAAGCATTTTACTGAGGCACAGGGACAGAAACTGTGGGCAGAAAGAGCTGCACTGGGGTTGTGAGGAGTGACTGATTATATGCTATGTAATTGGGGGAGGTAAAGGCAAAAGGGAGACTCATGTAAGATATGGGAGGCCTAACTATTGTCAGGCTGAGGTTGATTTATCCTCTTGTAAGGCATTACCATAGACAGTAGGGGGTTTCTGGAGAATTGTTATATACTCTGTCTACCTAAAGTATTTGTCAGTGTGCTGCAGCTTGTAAGGAAATTTAATTTTACCTGCTGTTTCCTTCTTGCCTTTGTTCTCCACATCACAATGGAGGGAAGGGGAGAGTCATGTTGGGGCTCCAGGAAACTAAGTCTCTAGGTTTCTGGAAATTAGGCTATTGATAAGATTGCCTTTTTCTTGTAGTTTACTAAGTCATATGTAAACTGATGGACACTAATGTCCTCCATGACTGTGACCTCTATGGGTTAACCATTTGTTTTCCCCTTTCCTTTGTCTTGGGCAGCCAGGAGTGCCTGAGGAATGTCACACATGTTCCACCCCGGGTGTGGGGAATGTTTGTGGTCTGTTAGCTTGCCTCACGCTCCCTCATCAAGACTAGATGAAATACAAATGGCCATATTTCATTCTTCCTCAGCAAAGTGGATGGACCTCGAAGGTGTCATGCTAAGTGAAATAAGTCAGGCAGAGAAGGACAGATCCCATATGTTTGCACTCATAGGTCCAACAGGAGAGACCTGGCAGGGGATCATGGGGAGAGGAAGGGGAAAAGAGAGCAGGGGAGAGTGAGGGACACAGATCAAGGGAGACTACTGAATACTGAAAACGAACCATAGACTGAAGGGGGAGGGGGAGGGAGAGAGGGGGTTATGGTCATGGTGGGGGGCACTTGTGGGGAGAAGCACTGGGTGTTATATGGAAACCAATTTGACAATAAACTATTAAAAAAAAAAGACTAGGTGAAATAGTAGAGGACCAAATGCAAAGCAGGGATCAAATCTAATAAATATTAGGTACAAAATGAATATCAAAAATTAAATGATAAAGCATATTATCTGGTCTCAGAAATTCTAGTGGGCTTTGTGATTTTTAAGAGATTGTAGTTACATTTACCCAAAAGGGATGCCATATAGAAAAACTGCTTAGTAGTAGGAAAATGTGGACATAGGAGTCAGCTGGACCTAGTGTGTATAATATTTCTTCTACTTAATTATTTCGTGTGACCTGTGACATACTGTTTTTTTAAATATCAACAGACTTGGTTATATAATAGGGATAAAAATTTTAATATGAATAAAGATTAACAATGATAACACAGAGAAAGCAATTAGAACTCTATAAACGTTAGTTGTGTTCCCTACATTAACCAATATGAAAGAATAGTCATGGGATAATTTTGAGATGAAGAGTGAGTGGAGGGCATTGTCACTAAGGTGGAAATGATAAATTTTATGAGAAACTACGTATTGAGTATTCTAGGGGCACCTTAATGCCTCAGTTGGTTAAGCATCCAACTCTTGATTTCGGCTCATGTCATGATCTCAGGGTTTCTGAGTTCAGCCCCGCAAAGGACTCTGTGCTAACAGTGAAGAGTCTGCTTAGGATTCTCAATCTCTTTGTGACCCTCCCCTGCTCACACATGCTCGCTCGCTCTCTCTCTCTCTCTCTCTCAAGATAAATACACATTAAGGAAAAGGAAACTATATACTTAGTATTCTAAATGAGCCCAGGAGATTATAAGATTCTACTGAGAGCATACACTTTATATTACTCATTTTCTTTTTTTAAATTTTTTCATGTTTATTTTTTTGAAAGACAGAGAGAGACAGAGCATGAACAAGGGAGAGGCAGAGAGAGAAGGAAACAGAGAATCCCAAGCACGCTCCAGGCTCTGAGTTATCAGCACAGAGGCCGACATGGGACTCAAACCCACAAACTGTGAGATCATGACCTCAGCCCAAGTTGGATGCTTAACTGACTGAGCCACGCAGGAACCCCTTCATTTTCTTATTTTACCAGGACCTGGATCAGAATTTCAAACAAGGTAGGTACTGTGAGGATGCAGGTCTGAAACTGACTCCATGAAACAATAGAAGGGCACACATTGCCCAAGGCAAAAGGGACCACCCTTGTAACATTCTAAGGGCAGGCCTAAAGATGGAGGCTAAGACTAGTCACGCCCTACATGAGGGTCCTGGGCCCACTCTGTGATTGGTCAATACTCTAAATGTTGTGATTGGGTCCCGCCAAAAGTAACAAATACTCTAGGCAATGTGAATGGTTAAACCTGATGTCAATAATATTGTATAATAATGATTGGATCACTGTACCTATGTCACAATTTCCTATAACTCCCCCTTCCCAAACTCATAAAAGGCCCTACCCTGCCTTTGTTTGGGGCTCACTCCATGTGGATCCAGTGTGTTGTTGAAGTCTGTGAGCCCGAGTTTAGGCTGACTGGGCCTAAATTCGTAATAAAGCCCTTTGCTTTTGCATGCGTGATTCGGTCTCCCAGGTAATCTCTGGTTTTGGGGGGCGATATTAAAATCTGGGTACAACAGTATCCAGTAAAACTAGTTGCTTAATGAATGTTAAAAGTTATTATTTAAAAAAATTTTAATGTTATATATTTTTGAGAGAGAGCGAGAGAGAGAGCGTGAGTGGGGGAAGAGCAGGGAGGGGGAAGACACAGAGTCTGAAGCAGGGTCAACACAGAGCCTGATACGGGGCTTGAACTCAGGGATCATGAGATCATGACCAGAGCTGAAGTCAAATGCTTAACCAACTGAACCACCAGGTGCCCCTGTTAAAAATTATTTTTAATGTTGAAGTGTATATATCTCATTTATGACTTTTAGCTATGAAACTACTTTTATTCATCACGGGAGGAGAAAACATTCACTGTGTGTATAGCTCTATGTCTTATATAAGCTAAAGTTAGATGAATCTGGTTGCCCTGGCCAGTAGACAAGGGTGAAGGATGGAGTAAATGCATGCCTGAAAAGCTAAACCCAGCTCCAACCTTGGAATACCTGTAATGGCATGATCTTTGGCCTTGAAGTGTCATAGAAGGTAACTCAGAACCACACTGGAACTTACTGCTGCATGGCCCCTAACCAATTGGACTCTTGTCAGGAGACATTGCTGTCATTATTCAAGGACTAGATGAAGGAATCTGCTGCACCATCTTCCTCACTACTACTGTTGCCCTTGAAGAGGCTGTAATCACCACAGTACTCTTTTTCAACTACTGGTCCTGCAAAACAGGGAGACGGAAATTGTCCTAAGGGCAGAAATAGAAGAACAAAGAGGAGAGAAGCCAGCTTGCTGTTCAACAAGCAGAAAAGTGCAGCACATATAATTGTTAAATAAAAAGAACTATTCGACTTCTACTACTGAGATTTCCTAAGGGGGGAAACAGTCTGTAGCAGAGAAAGAAAGAGACATTGCCCTTTGTATTCTGCAGTCCCATAAAACAAATGTCTCAGGCCCCCATGTCCCTTGTATCCAGTCGGTTCACAAGCTCAATTCCCCTGAGTTAACTCTAGTCATTAGGAATTTCAGTCTCCATTCCACTAGTGAGAGGGCCTCTTAGTCTTTACTGTGTACTTAGTCCATTCTTAGATTAAAAAAGAAATATCATACCCATGCCTCATCATCCCCATTCCCACTGCCCTTTGCTCCCAAAGGGGTACCTGGGTGGCTCAATCTGTTAAACATGCAACTCTTGATTTCAGCTCATAATTTCACACTTATGGGGTTCTGCACTGGGAATGGAGGCTGCTTGAGATTCTCTCTCCACTCTCTCCCTCTCTTTCCCTCTGCCTCTTTCCCCTACTCTCTCTAAAATTAAAAAAAGAAGCTTCTCAGAAATGCAACTCATTTTTCATGATTTCATGACTAAGTGGGAACTAATTTCTAAGTCCAAGACAGACTTTGAAAGGGGTGAGTAGCAAAGGGATACGAGTCAGAATGCTGATTTTGTCTACATACTCCCCATGCCCTGAACCTGGGGTTCTAAAATGCCAGATCCCTGAGCTGAGCTTGATGCCATCATTAGTGGTCAGTGACTGGTTAGGTTTCAACTCAATAACCATCTATTATGTGCTTTGGAGGAGTATAAAAAAATCATAAGAAATTCCACATTGGATCAGACAAGCAGCTTACATAGCCCAGACTTCAACATATAGTATAAGAGCTATAACATTAGAGTGGTCCCTGGGTGGCTCAGTTGGTTAAGCGTTCAGCTTTGGATCAGGTCATGATCTCACTGTTTGTGAGTTTGAACTCTGCGTCGGACTCTGTGCTGACAGCTCAGAGCCTGGAGCCTGCTTTAGATTCTGTGTTTCCCTCTCTCTCTGCTCCCCCCTCACTCATGCTCTGTCTCTGTCACTGTCTCTCAAAAATAAGTAAACATTAACAATTTTTAAAAAGAGCTATAATATTAGAAATGAAATTTCTTTTGCTCTACCCTAACTCCTACTTCTCTTCCCTTATCAGGAAACCTTTAATCTCATTCCACTTAGAGACCCTATTCTCATATTCTGAGAATTTCACCTGGTAAATTTGTGTGTGGGTAGAGGGGTGGTGGTGGAAGGTCTGTGTTTTCTCTTTTAAATTTATATTGGAGAGACGAAGTGAAAACTGCCCATGGGAAGCAAGGAATCAGAACTCAGTGGAGAAGTTGGTGAAATGCTGTGGAGAGCCTCAATACATCCAGTACAAAAGACTAACTATAAGGTTGAATCTGGAGACATCAACTTACTGGCTGGATAATCAGTCATTGAATATTGGGAGAGACATTAGGATAACTAAAGGAAGCTATGGTCAGAAAGGAGCTGAGAAGTGGAAACAAGAATGCCTAGAGCTGCCTGATAGGATATAAGCCAAAGGCTTAACTGAGCAATCAGAACTTAATGTGTGGATTTTGTACCTCCTTAGTTCAATTTAACTGTTTTTCTAAACAAATAGAGGTGAAATTAGCCATGATTGCTGCACGTTTTCTCTTTTATAGAAAGTTAAAGCAAAAAGAAATTGAACACATTTACTGGTACAGTTGTAGTGAGATTAGGATCTCTTTGGACACATTTCTTTGATAAACAGACTTGAGAGTGCTTTGAAAATTAGAATATCTATTATGAAGAATCTCCACAGCATGCTCTTTTACCTCTAAAGTCTACACTCTTCAGTGGGTAGCTGTTGTTCGGAAACACCGAGAACTCTGTCGCCTTCTCCTGAATACTTCATGTTTTTTTATTAATGATCTCAGGCATTACTAATGACACCTACAAGCATCAAATTCTGTAGATAAACATCTAGAGATTCCAACCCTCTTCGCAAATTTCTAATAAAGTTTCCCTTATAGACCCATTTATCAAAAAGATTGTTTAACAAAAAATAAATAAATAAATAAAAAAGGAGGAGGTGGATAAGAAGAAAAACTCTTCAGCTTTCAATGCGCTTCTGTGTCAGTACATTTTATAAAGAGGCTCTTAGGAATCAACCCTGAGGGGCTCTTCTTGAGTCCTGTACCCAGCATATCTGATTATTGCTGATGTCAGGTTTCATTCCCATTATTCTTGGAGGCTAGCATCAGATGCTGCGTTGTCAATGACTCTTTTCAAGTGTAACTTAGATTGTCAGGGAAAAATATAAACAAAAGTAAAATGTGGGCCAAAATAAATATTAATTTAAAAACCATAACCCGAGGTCCAAAATGAAGTAACTTTTTTGGCTAACATCTGCAGTTTGCTAAACTGTCTGCACTTGGAGTAAATGAGAAAGAAAAAGGAAGGAAGAGCTGAGGAGAGAAAATATTGGTGCTAATAGGCACAACAGTTGATGAGAGAAAGCAGACCTAGAAGTGAGATATATATTCTTCCCAATAATCCAGGGCTCATCTGGTCATGAACATCTCTTCCCCAATCCCGGTTTGTTTGAGCATGTGAGAATCTCCATGTTTCCTTGGACCATCGTGCTGCTCTCCCCAGGACTCCAGTGCGGGCTTTCCTCTAAAAGCCTGCTGTGCCATTCAGCCTCTCACCGCCCTTGAAATAGGTCAAATTTGGTTCTGTGTTTTCCCAGAGAGTTCTGCTCAGTCTTCTGGAATTGAGCCAGTAGGGAGAGTCCTACGGGAGAAATTTCATTGCCAAGGAAGATGTCACACTAGCTATTTATTTCTTTATGGGTTGAAGGCTTTCTCTTGTAATTGAACAGATGCCTTCAAGACTTGGGCTTAATGCACTTTACAGTTTGCCAAGTGCCTTCATATTACATGGACACATTTGCTTTTGATAATAACTCTATGGGGAGACTATAGGAGATATTAGTATTCCTAATTGTGTAAAATTAGAAAACTGAGGCTTAAAATGTTTTATTGATTGGCTAGATTTATGTATATCTTTAAATTTTTTAATGTTTATTTATTTTTGAGAGGAAGAGAGACAGATGACAAACAAGGGAGGGGCAGAGAGAGAGAGTAAAACATAATCCCAAGCAGGCTCCAGGCTCTGTGTTGCCAGCACAGAGCCCGATATGGGGCTTGAACCCATGGACCAGGAGGTCATGGCCTGAACCGAAGTCCAATGCTTAAACGACTGAGCCACTAGGTGCCCCAGGATTATGTATTTTATCTCCCTTTTCAATATTCTTTCTGTTACATTACTCAGGATCATTTTATCTCTTATAATTATTTTATTAAAAATATATGCAATATCTTTTCAACAACTTTATAATGGATGCATTAAAATGACCAGAGAAATAAGATTACAGACTATCCTCACGCAAATGAAATGTAGAAGTGAAAATATATATCTTTCCAGAAACTCTGATGTAGGAATGCTATAAATTCTGCACCATGTCAATTGTTAGCTTGACTTCTAGACCTTCCATGAATTTTTGAAATATTTAATTTTGAGCTTGCTGTAGCTGTTTTCAGTAAAAAAGAAAAAAAAATTTGGTATTGTTATGCCCAAGCCACAGAATCCCTCAAAGACCAGAGATTGCCAGGGAGACCGAGTCATGCATGCAATAGCAAAGGGCTTTATTACGGGCTGGGGCTCGGGCTCACAGACTTCACCAAAGCAGAGGATCCATACTGAGAGCCCCGAACAAAGGCGGGGTAGGGCCTTTAATGAGTTTGGGAAGGGGGAGTTACAGGAAATTGTGACCCAGGTATAGTGATCCAATCATTATTATACACTATTATTGACAGCAGGTTTAACCATTCACATTGCCTAGAGTATTTGTTGCTTTTGGCAGGACCCAAACACAACATTTAGAGTACCTTTAAAATCAACCAATTACAGGGCAAGCCTAGGGTATTGTTTGGCAACTATCGGGTTAACGTTAACATTAGGTAACAGGGTCCTATCTAAGGTTCCCATCTGCAGGTCTCACCCTTAGGAATGTGGAGAGTGGTAGCTGGACTTCCCTGATTGGGTGTTGCGACGGTGATCTCTCTTGCTCTAGGCAATGTGTAATACCTGTTAGTTTCAGGGACCTGAAACCTAGGCCTTCTAGATCAGAGGGGAAGCTTAAAGCCTGTCATGGAGTCTGTTTGGTTTAGACTTGTGTCCTTACAGTATTTTCTTCAGTGGTTTAAAATCTGTTATGGAACATAAATAGACATTAAACATTTAACATTTGTTAAATGGCTGACAATAAGCATTAAACATTTGTCAATGGGTCACATTTTCAAAATTGGATACCTGTTATATCTATAAAAAGTTGGGAAACTTGCTGTACTCTGGAAATCAGCATCCTGAGGCTGGTGCATCTGTCTGTGTACCTGTGCTCACAAAGGTAAATTATAGTCAATATAATCTTCGCATCACAAGGTTTCTGACCACTTAAAAATAATTTTCAGGTACCTGTTGTTTGCAAATCTCTATTTTGACATACAATTTGGAATAATAAAATGATGTAGTTAAAAAAAACAAACAAACAAGGATGCAAGCAGGACTTCCTTGGTTTTCGAAGGCAGCATATGCACAGCATAGGACTGAACTTTAGGAATGAGTGCTTTATCAACAATTCAGCTGAAGAAATATCATTGAAACTTGTTCTACTCCTTAGTTTGGAACAGTTTTGATTTCTGTTTCAGTACCATTAATATTGGGTCACCTGGACTATAATGGATTCCATGGATTTAATATGTTGCCTATTGTATGTTTAACTGCAATATATTTTCAAGAGCTTTGAGTTCAACAATTTCATTTCAGATATGGATAATGTCAACAAAACACTTTCAACAGCCAGCACTTGCTGGTATTATAAAAGAAATATGTTTCAAATACTTTAAAGAAACTAACTTCATATTTTTAATATTTCAGCAGGGTTAAAAACAATGAAAACTAGTATGGCCTCTGCAACAACTTCAAAAAGTATTTAACATAGATTATAAATACAAAATTCTCACAAGGCCAATGTAGGCTGAATAATAAAATAAGAATGTATTGGGAAAATGTACTTGCCAATGTGAACACTTGATATTGCCTTGGACGCAGTACTTATTTAATATGGAAGTTCACTGAAATTAAATTTGAACTCTTTTGATAGCTCAGGTATAGTTCACACACCACTTCTGTCTACCTGGAGAAGTGCTAGAGACACAGAGACCAACCGAGACTACTGAAGCTGAATTAAGGGAGTCTTTATTACTGGCCAGGACCACACAGAGTTAACACAGAACTCTAAATGTGCAACCCCAAGACCAAGGACTTAGGACTTTTTATAATCAGCAGAACAGAGGCAGATGGTATGTAGGGCAGCATTTGTTATTTTGATGGCACAGTTTAGGGTTGTAGGGGAGTTTCAAGGGAATAGCCATTATCTCAAGGACAAAGTATGCAAACTGTATCATCAACAAACAATAGCCCGGGACATTAACCCTTGACCTCTTGGGTTTTTTCCCTTGCACCTAAGGATAGTTATGTAGCCCTCCAAGTGTAGACCCAGAAGGTAAACTCTGGGTCAAGATGGAAGGACTGAAGCTAAACTCATGTATAACACTATGAAAAGGTGAAAAAGCCAGAGGTTTAGAAAATTCCATCATAGAGATGACATAGTTTTTGGAAGAATCTTAGTTCCCTAATAGTTGTTGACTGGTCTGTTGTAAGACATATACCACCAGGTGTGGGAGTGGTGCATCTTGTAAAGAGGTTGGGAACCCTTTTGGAAGGGTGAATGCGATGTACATTTTAAAAAATGGTGTACTAATTTCTACATCATAGTTACCAAGTAAAATATGTTAAATGAAAGGATTCAGCACTTTGAAAAAATTATTTTTAAAGGTTTAGATAAGCATGGGCCATCTACATGACATAACAGTAATAATGACAATTAAAATTATATCTAAGCCTGCAATAAAATTTAATTTTGCCATAGAGAAAAATCTTTAAAATTAAAGAAACAGTAATTTATATTTGAAAAAAATGCTCTGTAATCTTTGCTAAATGCAATGTATCTCACCATTTTATCTTTTAAAACAAAATTTAAAGAGATATAAATATTATTCCTGGTTTCTTTTTCCTTTTTTCTTTTTCTTTTCCTTTTCTTTTTTTTTTTTTTTTTTTGAAGAAACTACCTACTTTTATTGGTTTCAATAACTGGGCAGATGCCCTCATTGCAGCTGTGTGTCAGGACATTTATTCTTAATCACCATGACAGGATGCCTTTGAATCTTACATTAGGATGAGTTGTGAGTTTTACGATCATTCATTCATTGATTCATTCCATTTTGAACAGAGCCCATACCAATGTGGTGATTTGTCATATATCAAGAGATAATCTTAGATCTGCTTCAGATACCACAATGATTTGCATGATTTTGTTGTTGTTATTTTTGTTTTCTTCATGGGGGTTGAAACTCTCTGTGAACTGAAGAAGAGGTTTATTGGAATTTACAGCTAAATTACCTGTTCTAATAGCAGGTCCGTGATAGTACAGGTATGCTGAATGAGGACTAGGAAAGAACACTCCTCTAGATCTCAGGAGCATTGGAATCTCTAATCTACAGTCAATAAACTAGAGTTAGTTATTAATTTATACTGTCTAAATTTATATCGTCCAGGCAGGAAAAAAGGTAAGGTTTCATTTGTGTAGTAGAAGGTTTGGACTAAGTGAGATCAAGTTCTATGATTCTCTTTTATTTGTTTTTTATAATTCCTGATTTGTCCATTGAAGTTGTTTGAAGATCTTTTGTTTCTTTAAGAGGGATACATTCCATACTAATTGTTTAAAAAAAATTTTTTTATGTTTTATTTATTTTGGAGAGAAACTATGAACAGGGGAGGATCAGAGAGAGAAGGAGACACAGAATCTGAAGATAGACTCCAGGCTCTGAGCTAGCTGTCAGCATAGAGCCCGACATGGGGCTCAAACACATGAACCCTGAAATTATGACCTGAGCCAAAGCCGGG
>NC_043700.1:109444349-109456702 GCF_006229205.1 Suricata suricatta | reverse complement strand
CTACTCACCCATCCTCACAATGGACACCAAATTAGCATAGGTATGCTCAGTAACTTATGCCTGGCTCTTATTTGTTTCCTATTCCTAAATTAGGCTCTTTATCTCAGGGCCAGAGTTAATATTATTCTTGTGTTATTTAACCCCTTAGGAGAGCCTTTTGACAACATCTGCAGTGCTTTGTTTAAATTCCTCTTTATAGGGGTGGGAATATGTTTCTTCCCATGAGGTATCTGTGTGGGGAATATGGGTATGACTTAGAACATTGTGAGGCCTAATCAATAGCAACAGGCTTAATTTCACATGAGCAGTAGTAGCAGAAGGAGATGCCAGTTTCTGCCTCTTGTAGTGGGAGCCTTGTAACGTCTGCCATTTCCTTACTGTGACTGTGTCATCCAGCAAGGCCCGTGCGGCTCCCAGCAACACATTTCTGGTGTTTTGTGTTATAGTGTGTTAAGATTCAGTCATGATCATTTTAATATTTTTTATGAGCTTTGGTTTTGGATACATAAGGAAAGTATACAACTATATTTTTGTCATTATGTAGATCAGCATATACAAGGTCTAGGCTATAAAACTAATTTTAAAACATTAATTAATTTGAGGAATACTTGCTGTCAAAGACAATCTATATTCATACTTAGAAGTGGAATTTTTAGTCATAGGGTATATTTTGCTTCAGATTTAATAGCATCAACAATTTTTTTCAAAGCGATTGTATTGATTGAGTATGTAATATCCTTTTATTCCTTGCCAGAACTTAGTATTTTATCTCTTTTTAATTTTAACCATTATTATGTATGTGTGTATGTTTGTATATGTGTGTGTGTGTAATAGTATTTTATAGTGATTGATGGGCATTTCTCAGATAAAGAAACAGCTTCTTTTTAAATGCTTATTAATCATTTGATAAACTTTTTTTTGATAAACTTTTTATTTTGGTGAAATGCTCTTTGAAGATTAGGGTCCATGTTTTCTATTGTTTTTTTTTTTCCTTTTTATATTTCTTTATTTTTATTCCTTTTTAAAAATTTTTTATGTTTTATTTATTTTTGAGAGAGAGAGAGAGAGAGACAGTGTGAGCAGGGGAGGGTCAGAGAGAGAGGGAGACACAGAATCTGAAGACAGGCTCCAGGCTCTGAGCTGGCTGTCAGCAGCAGAGCCCAATGCAAGGCTCAAACCCATGAACCATGAGATCATGACCTACGCTTAACCGACTGAGCCACCCAGGCGCCCCTCTTTATTTTCATTCTTGATGCAAAACATTAGCTAGTCAAACCCATTAAAATTATATTTCTCCTAATCTGTGGGTGACCAGTTTTCTCTCTTAATGGCATCTTTTAGCAAATAAGAAGTTGTTCCATTTATTGTGGCAAATTTTTGAAAAATTTTAATGGTTAACCCATTTTTATGCCTTGTTAAATTTTTAACAACTCCGTAGCCCATGAAGATGTTTTTCTAGAAGCTTTATTATTTTTTCTTTCAATTCTTAACAGTAATTTTTCACTGAGAAATTCCAAAAGCATCTTCCATGATGCCAAGGGGAAGTTAATATAAAGTAGAATAAGAAAAATAGGGGAGCCTGGGTGGCTCAATGGGTTAAGTATCCAACTCTTGATTTCTGCTCAGGTCATGATCTCATAGTTTGTGGGATTGAGCCCTACATTAGGCTCTACTCGTGTTGGGCCCTGTCCGCATTGGGTTCTGTACTGACAGTGCAGAGGCTGCTTGGAATTCTGTTTCTCCCTCCCCCTGCTCACATATGTGAATGTCACAATAAATAAACATTGAAAAAAATTTTAAAGACAAAGAAGAAACTAAAAAAAAAAAAAAAACCTGAAAACGTTTTCTGACTAAGCATGTGCTTTCTGTGGCTATTAAAATATCTCTTTGTGTTAGATTGGAGGGTTGTGATTAAAGACCGATTCCTTCTAAATATTAACTTTGTTTTTGGTTTAAAAAGCAAAGGCCATCAAAAAGATTGCCTAAGTGCTATATGTTTTCAGTTCTGAAGTTTATTATTGGCCACTGGAATTCATCCAAGAATTTGTCAAATATCTAATTAGTATTCTATAACAGTGAAATAATTATTGTACTTGATATTTTCAGAATTATTTGTTTTATTTTCACTGTTTGCTTTTGTTCCACTTGTGCCAGGATGAGAATTCGCTTAGAGATTTTCAGATAAATAAAGGATGTAATGAGTTTATTTCAAACTATAAATCAATCATTCATGATTTATTGCAATATTTACTATGAATGTACTCAAAATGAATTGAAAGAAGAAAAATAAATCTGAAAAAATAAACAGACAAGAAAGGAGCAGGTAAAAAGAAAAAAAGAGTACGAGCTTTATATGAAAATGTTTACTAAGGTCACCTGTGGTTCTCAGAGAAAGAGACACACTCAAATTTTCATGTGTGTGTATATATGTACACATATACACAGTTCACACAAATGCATATACATACTTTATATTTTTCAATTGTCAGTATTTGTCAACCTTTTAAAAATGAATATTTTTATTTTATATTAAGAAATGTACTATTACTATTATATAATTGTATATAGGCCATAAAATATACAAATATCCCTATGGCTACATTAGCAAATAGGTGTTTTATTTTTAATGAAAATCTTTCACTTTTATTTATTTAACTATCATGCAGCACTTTATAAGTTGGGATTGATGTTCTAGAATCACAAAACAAATTTAAAAGTTATCACATCAAATGTGAAACCCAAATTATTATACCCTTTCTAAGTTCTTAATTAATATCTCCCCTATGGCTCTGGGCCATAACTGATCATAACTAATAAGAAAGTTAAAAATATCCATGACTATGATATATTTCTTAGTGTGCCAATTTTAGATATATGCATCTGAAGTTAATTAAAACCTAGTATGCATAAAAAGGGCTAATGTTTATTTAGGGAAATCCTAGTTTTATGGGTAGATCCTTTTCATCCTAAACATAGTTAATTTGGTAGTCCTGATAGAGCCTGGAGACTGTTATCACTGATAGCAAATAACATGCTGAAGCTTCCATAATATTTGTCCTCCCATATCTGTCTACTACCTATTGCTCTTAGGGTATTCAAACTGGGCCCTTAATTAGAGAAAATAGAATTTGCTACATGACTTTAGTAGTTCAAACATGGACAAATAAAAAAAAATAGCCTAATAGCTAAAGTATTAAAGTTAATAGAGATCACTAAGAGATAGTAGCAGTTGAAGTGAATTAGGAATCACTTAGCTGCAAGCAACTTCTGACCTGTTGACAGTGGCTTACACATAATACTATAGTTTTCTTCATTTGAAGCCGTGTTTTAATCGGTAAGAGGGCTTAATGACAGGGCATTTTTCTCACAGTCAACACCTGTCTATTGTAGCATCAGTCACATTTCCAAATTCTAGGCAGGAAAAATGGTAAGGGAGAAAGGACAGTGGCAGACTTGTAGGTCTCATTGCCTAGAAGGTTAACATGGTCACGTGTAAATACTAAGGAATTTAGGAAAGCAGGCAGTAAGGCTAGAGGAGCAAAACTGAGAGAAAATGGATGTCGGCTGAGACAAGCCAGTGCCTTCCACAGTTGGCACAAATCATTACTGAATTTTAAGCCTTACACTTTTCAAAGGAACTATTTTTGAAATAAGTAAAAATGCACTATTTACAAGAACAGTTTAAGTATACAGAAAAGTTACAAAGACAGTAGTGAGGCATTCCTGTATACCCTGTACCCACCTTCCCTCATTGTTAACAGTTTGCATTATTAGGATATAGTTATTACTACTAAGTAACCAACATTGATATATTAGAATAAATTGAACTTCACAGGTTTTTTAAATTTCACTAGCTCTTCCCTAATGTCTTTCTCTATTCCAGTATCCCATCTAAGATACTACATTAAGTTCAGTCATCATGTCTCCTTAGCCTCCTCTGGTCTGTGATAGTTTCATAGATTTTCCTTTGTTTTTGAGGAACTTAACAATTTTGAGTTCAGGTCCAGTATTTTGTAGAATATCTTTCAGTTAGGGCTTGCCTGAACTTTTCCTCAAGGTCAGTCAGAGTTTTAAGTTTTGGTGAAGAAAACTATACAGGTGAAGTGACATTTCCACCACATTACAGTGGGGAACATGCATCAACATGACTTATGACTGATGATGTTAACCTTCGCCACTTGACTGAGGTAGTGTTTGTTAGGGTTCTTTACTAAAAACTTCCTCTTCCCTCACCCTTTTCATACCATACTTTTATTAGGAAATTATCATGTACAGCCAAGTAAGGAGAATTTTCCTTCAACTGCTTCAGAGTCAAAAGTGTCTAAAAGTATTTGGAATTCTGCAGGGGAGATTTGCCTCTTCTCCATTTATTTCTTTATTTAATCACTTTTATATTGGTATGGACTCCTGAATATATATTTTATGCTTTGAGTCGTAATCCAATGCCACTTTTTTGTTGTTGTTTTGTAGCCCATATTATCCTAACTCTTTGGGAGCTTATCTGATTTGGCTTCTTTGTCCCTTTGACCTACTCATGATCCCATGGTTTTATTTATTTATTTATTTATTTATAAAGGCATTTAGTTTATTTTTCAAAAAAATATTTTTGCTAGAAGGTTTGAGTAATTTTACATGATCACAATCTTTAAATAAACTCTTTCTCTGACCAAAAGGTACCATTTAAGTGAACAGCTTATCTAGGTCTGTTTTTGTAACACCCAAATACAATTAGGTCTTCATTATCTATAGGCCAGTAGGCAGAGCCTCACCCATAAGAAGTAGGTGCTTTACAACTGCTGATTAGCTCGGGTTCTTAATCAAGCAGATCAGTCCACACTATTATTCCCATACTTTATCTCCTATGAAGTGTCTGATCCACCCAAAGCTCTCCCGGTCAACGGTCAACCCTTCTCACCTGGGGAAGCGGTGACCATAACTGTGGAGAAAAAGGGCAGCTCACACACTAGTGCTGGCTGTGTCCCAATAAGGGATGTTGTTTTGTTCCAACTCTGAATCCAAGATGACAGAGTCACTCATGCTCAGTGAGAAGTAGAAAATACAATGCAAAGCCAAAATACAGGGATTATTGGCAGCAACTGCTTCTTTTCCCTTTCTTCTTAAGAGAACTAAAAGTTGAATTAAATCTACATTCATGGCATAGATTTAACTTAAGGACAAATCACTGGGAAGAAACAACTACAGACAAGTAAATTTGCTGATGGACTGGACAGCTTGAAGGCACATCATAAGCAGCTTTTAGTTTGTACAAGGCCTGCACTCAACCCCAAAAGTACAGGGTCTGCCCACTTTGTAGGCACCCAAACAATTCAGTGCCAAGCTACTGACAATAAAACAATGCCAGTCCCTGCCACCAGGAGCCCAGACTGTTTTAAAAATGTCTTTGTTGCAAGAAAGTAATTATTGCAAACATCAGGACAGGGGCCCCTCTGATATAGGGCTTGGGCTAATAGGTTTACACCTAATCACAAGAATAAGGGGGCAAAGCAACTATGTGTGCTAAAACCAAGTTCATGAATAGAGGAACATTTTGAACCATACTTAACACATCTGACATTTAGGCAAAAGCAAGCTGAACAGTACACCTCAAGGTGCCCTATGAAGCTGAAAGTGAAAGAGAAGCTGGACTTGGACAGCTTACTGGAGTGACCTACTCTCACCCCTGCGTGCCTCAGGGCCGAGGAGGCGACCATTTCTCAGGAGGAGGAGGCCGGCAACTCCACTTTTGGGCATTAAGATTCAGAACACAGTTCTCTCTCTTCTACATGCTTGGTTCTGTCAGTGAAGAGGAGCTCTGAAGTACCCATGGTTTTATTTTAATAATAAAGAATTATTTTCCAAAATAATAACTTTGAAATAATAATAACTTTTAAATATTTCCTTTAATTATCCTAAAATATTCACTCAAAATAACCAATAAATTTAAGAACAAAATGTAAATTATGATGACATAGAGAAGAAATACGGCACACTGGTTAAGTACCAGCTTCCTCATTACTTAAGTAAGCAACATTAGGCAAGTGACCTAACCTATGTCATTTTCATCTGTAAAAAGGGAGTAGCAAATATTTCTCTTTCACTGGGTCATTATGAAGATTAAAGAAGTTGATGCATGCAGTATTGGGAGTGGTGCTTGGCACAAACAATTATTATAATGTTACTATGAAGAGAAAAATTCCTGTAAGGGGAAATTAGTCAAAAAAGTATCAAATTGCTCAAATGTTATTTCGCAATCCCCACTGAGTTCTTCAGGTTTCCGTAGTTTGATTACTAATCCTGGCTCAAAAGTGATATTTAATGATTTACGATGGAAAACAAGTGGCCTATACTTGCTGTTGTGATTAGCTGAGTCAAAACAAATATAAATGCTCCAAAATGTAATACCAATTATACTGAATAGTTTGTTAACTATGAATGATCAATACTCAGGGAATTGATAAAATAGTGGGTGATGTAGAGCTTTTGAATTCCTGATAATTAAGAAAAAACCATGCCAAGTCAGTTACATTTTAGAAGGTGGATAATTTTTCACTTAGTGGTTAATTTTTTTAAAACATAATATAACTTTATTCTTGTTCAAAAAATGTATAAGATAAAATTAACAGACCACAAAGTTCACCCTTTTAAAATGTATAATTAAATGTTTTTCAGTGCATTCATAACGTGTGTAATCATCACCAATCCCAAATTCCAGAATATGTTTCTCACTACAAAAAGGAATTCCATACCCACATTCCCCATCCCCCTTGCCACTAGCTCCTGAGAATCACTAATCTACTTTCTGTCTGTATGGATTTGCCTCTCCTGGATGTTTCATATAAATGGAATGATACAATATGTAGCCTTTTGTGTCTGAGCCCTTTCACTGGGCATAATGTTTTCAAGGTTCATCATGTTTTTGCAGGATTCTTTACTTTAATACCCATGGTTTATTGCCTCGGCGCTTCGAAGAATAAAGAGGTGGATACAGAATAAAATAAGGAGCAGGCAAAAGTTTATTAGAGCATAAGAAAGTAAGAATAGTATTGTTACGCCCAGATTATGGGGTCCCCAAAAACCAAGACCACCAGGGAGTCTGAACCATGTATGCAAAAGCAAAGGGCATTTATTTGGGCTTAAGCTTGGTCTCTCAGACCTCACCAACACAGTGGATCTGTGCTGAGAGCCCCGAACAATAGCTGAGCAGGGTTTTTATAGGGTCTGGAAAAGGGGAGTTACAAGGAATTGTGACATAGGCACAGCAATCCAATCATAATCACACAGCAGCCCTAGTGACAACTTTAACCACTCAGAATCTCTAGGGTGTCTGTTACATTTGGCAGGACTCAATCATGACACTTGGGGTTCCTTTGAAAATGACCAGTTATGGGGTGGGCTAAGGACCCCCACGTGGGGCTTGGGCAAGAGGCGAGCGATTGGCTAACTAACATTAAGCAGCTATCTATAGTCTTCAGGAATGTTAAGCACCCTCTTGGTCCTTACTGATTGACGGGTTTAGGGGAGGTTCTTCTAGTCTTGAGCAAGGTGCAGTTGCCTGATTGTTTCAGGGAAGCTGAAACCTAGGCCTTCTAGTTTCTAAGGTTTATTTTAAGCCTGTCATGGCATTAGTTTGGCTCTTCAGTATGAAAGCTCTCTTTACAGAGAGGGAGCATTTGAAAGGGAATGCCATGACTATAGGCAAGGGGCTTTATTTTGTAGGGTTTTGGTTGGCCCATTTCCTTCCCTCTTGTTCCTTCTCAGGTTATATCCTTATTGATTTGATAACTCCAGGTACTGCGTTGTCTCTTCCTGATTGGCTCAATTCCATTGTGTGAGGAGTCAGAATGTGGTCATACTATTCCTCATATAACATGAGTTTTATGACTTACTTATTTAAGTTAGGTGTTTTGATGGTCATATTCCTGAGGGGAGCCTGAGGGACAGTTGGTGGTATGGTTTACTGTAGTCATAACATCCAATATCGTCCCAAAATACTTTTTTTTTTTGCACCCAGGGATCTCAGGTCCTAACCTTTCCCTCTCTGCTTATTTTATCCTATCTTTTCCCTATCATAATTGCAGCATGTATAACTACTTCATTCCCTGTTATAGCGAAATAATATTCCATTTTTATTAATATACCATGCTTTTCTTATCCATTCATCAATTGATGAGCATTTCGGTTGTTTTCATTCTTAGGTTATTATAAATAATGTCAAATTGCTATAAACATTGATGTTTAGTTTGTATAGAAATATACTTTCATGACTTCTAGGGATAAACCTAGCAGTGGAATTGCTAGGTAAGATGACAATTTTGTTTAGCTTTTTGAGAACTTCCATGTTTTCCACAGTGGCTGCAGTATTTTACATTTCAGTAATATATGAAGATTCTAATTGTTCCACCTCAAAAGAAAGAAAGAAAGAAAGAAAGAAAGAAAGAAAGAAAGAAAGAAAGAAAGAAAGAAAGAAAGAAAGAGAGAAACTTACTATCATCCACCTCTCTCTTTTTTTTCCATCTCTAATTCTAGTTCTTCTAATGGGTGTGATGTGTCATCCAATTGTAGTTTTGATTTACATTTTCCTGATGGCTAATGATGTTAAGCATCTTTTCATATGCTTATTGGCAATTTGAATTTTTTGTGGGGGAATATGTTTATTCAAATGCTTTGCCTATTTTTAAATTGGGTTGTTTGTCTTATTATTGTTGAATTGTGAGTTCAGGATTGAATATCAGAATATTTGAAATATTCTTTTATTTAAGTTTATTAATTAACTGGCTAATTAATAATCTCTACACCCAATGTGGGACTCAGAGTCAGGACCCTGAAATCAAGAGTTGTATGCTTCTCAGACTGAGTCAGCCAGGAGACCCTGAGATATTCTTTTTGTGTGAATTGATAGGTATTCACTCATTTGATTTTTCATTAACAAATAAATTCTATTCATTGTTAATACAAGCCTATCATTGCCAGTAATCTAATATATTATTATAAAGCCCAGATCATTGGGGCCAATCAACACATGGACATTTATCTTACTGACAAATTTCTTAAAAAGCTAAAGAAAGAGAACAATTTTGATAAAACTCTGGACATGTACCCAAAGCTCTAACCTGTTGGGAAAAACAAAATAAACAAAACAAAAAAACGTTTTCTTCCATTAAAGTACAGTGTTAGCAGAATGGAGTAGAGAAAGTAAAAATTTAGTGGATAAAAAGTACTTCTGAACTCTATCTATGCAGAAGTATAGCGAAGGGAAGTTTAGTCATAAGCATCTTGTGACTAAATATGCCAAGACATTCTTTAAATTCAGTAATAATGCATTTTATGTTTGAAAACATCAAAATATAAATACATATTTAAAGACTATCTATACTATGGGTCTGAAGATTTTGCTGAAAGTATATGTTTAGAAACAGTGTTAGGAGAGAGGGAGGGATCACTGTGAAATCCACCACTGACCCCTTCAACCCTTTACAATCTTGGAAATCCTACTTAACCTCTCAGTGCTTTAGTTTCCACATATGCAACAGGGAGTAATGATAGTACCTGTCCATTGGATTACTATAAAAATAAAACATGAATACTTCTAAAGCTGGCATGTAATAGCTGCTCATCAAATTTTAAATACTGTTATTCCTGGGCTTGACAATATGTCATGTCAAGTTTAACTGATAGCTTTCGTATGCTCTGTATATATTTTAAAAAATCTATGCATGGTGTCTTTCATTTCTATTCTTCCTCATTTCGTTTCTTTTTTTAAACATTTGACCCTTATATTCTACAATAAATTATGAATGAAGATTTGTATATCAACAGCATGATTACAGAGATTACTTTCTTTATTAAAATAAAGTTGGCAGTTTCTGGGAGAGAGAAATACCAAAGATTTTGTTTGTCAGGCATTTTTTGCAGTTATCTATATATCCTAACTGAGGGCAGACATTAAAATGATTTTATTGAGTACATTATGTTAAAAAAATGTTGGAAAAGAGTGCTTTAACTATTCATAGAGAATATAATACATTATGTAGAAAAATCCCTAATAAAGGAAGCAATGGAAGCAATTACAATATTTGCATAAGTTGAAAATGTTCATATGGTTTTAACAAATCACATTTTGCACAGAAAGACTAAGAATGGGAATAGTTACAAATTTTCTCAATCGTTGAAAAGTTAATGTTCTGCTTTTTGTCTCTTTCTCACTCTTCAAATGAAAGCCTTTGGGCAAACATGAATGTGTCTGTACCAAAGAATCTATTTTTCAGTTGTAATTTCTGGTATGCAATTTTCTGTGGGAATGTTACTGAAACAGAAATTTCTTTTATTGGCTTGTGTTAATTGAAAAAATAGTTTAGTATAGAAAAAGTAATGGGTTTTTGTTTTTTGTTTTTTGTTTTTTTGCATTTATTAATCATGGGCTTTTCCCATACTGGAGCACAGGATGCAAGAGAGGAAAAGGGGAGTTCTAGTAATCAAACAAGAACTATGTGGAATAAAGGGGGGGAACAGGGGATAGAAAATTACTGATTGAATTTCATCTGTTGACTTGGGTGACCAAGATTACACATATGCACACGTACGCATGTGTGCATGTGCAGACCATTCAGCCTTGACTTGTTAGTGGGTTATCCACATTTCTGTAAATTTGCTATTATAGAAGATTGTTTTATCCCTTGCATGGCCTTGCCTGCACAGTTGTGGCTATGTGACACTTCAAGGTTCTGTGAGCTCTCCTACTAGTTTACAAGCTTACAAGGGTGTTTTCCTACCAGCAGAATATTGGCCATAAATGTCTATTAGTCAAAATAACTGCGGCAGTTTTACAAGACCTGTGAGTGCATATTTCCCTGTCTGATTCTCCTTAAATTACTAAGAATGCAAAAATAACCAATAGTTTGACCTCTTAAATCACAAATTGGATAAGCTTACTAGTAAAGTATATTGTAAATGTGTTTCCCATTATTTAGCTCATTTAGCATGTTCAGCAGCAAGCATTCAAATATTTTGAGTTTGGGTTGTTTTTTTTAACTTCACAGAAGGCATTAGATGATTTGTCCAAGTCATCAAGTGATATTTAAAAGGCTAGAATACAATTGGAATACAATTGGAATGTTGCAAGTAAGTCATCATTAATCATTTGCATAAAAATAAAGAATGTAAAAGATACAAGAAGTTCAGAAGTTATTTGGTTTGTGTTAATCATTTTGATAGTCTTTGTTGTGGAATGTTAGCATTACTGTTCAATTTGGAAAATTATATGACTATATCAGGTCTATTGAGAAAAAAAGAAAGAACTAGAATGAAGGTGTAGAATGTAAAATTTACTTCCCTGTAGGTTGAAGAAATGACCAATAATAAGCAGAGAAATGCAAACTACTTCAAATTTAACATGCACTTCAAGTTTATCTATGTTTCATATTAATATTATAATATTGTATGTGGATTATTATAAATGGATATATCCATTTATATCCATTTTTCTACTCTAAAGCAAGTTGATGACTTTTATCATCAAGTTTTGTAAATAATTTTCAATTTAAAAAATTTACACTTAAAAAACTGAAAAATATTTGTAAAACCTTTGGAAATAGGTACATTTATAACAATAATCTTTGGGGCACCTGACTGGCTCAGTCGGTTAAGTATCTGACTTTGGCTCATGTCATAATCTCATCATCCGTGAGTTCAAGCCTCGCATCAGGCATTGCATTGACAGCTCCGTGCCTGGAGCCTGCTTCAGATGCTGTGTCTCCCTCTCTCTCTGCCCCTCCCCCACTCATGTGCACGTGTTCTCTCTCTCTCTCTTTCTCTCTCTCCCTCTCTCACAGTTTCTATCTCCCTCTCTCTTTAAAAAATAAATAAACATTTAAAAAATCTTTAAGTAATCTTTGAAGTTAATTTCAATGCATGCTTTGGATTTTCTTTAATGTAGCTGAAAATTATAAAATGCTATAAAAAGTGTAGAATAAAGTGTCTGGTGTCTGAGTTTCAAAATCTGGTCATCCAGTAGTGATGTCATGTCAGATATCTTTGACAGGTATGGTACATGGATCACAAAATTAAAGTGACCATTAATTACTATCAGTACAGTTTAAACAATATATTGACTAGATGCAAAGAAGAGAAGGTGGACCAACGTCCAATCAGATATCCGGGTCCTGCACAGCTGGGATCTGATCTATCTTCAGGCATTTCATTCAATACATCACTCATCATCAGGGAAACACAAATCAAAATTACACTGAGATACCACCTCACACCAGTCAGAGTGGCTAAAATGAACAAATCAAGAGACTATAGATGCTGGCGAGGGTGTAGAGAGACAGGCACCCTCCTACACTGTTGGTGGGAAT
>NC_043700.1:109438394-109444249 GCF_006229205.1 Suricata suricatta | reverse complement strand
TCCACCACCTGATGAGTGGATCAAGAAGATGTGGTATATATACACAATGGAGTACTACATGGCAATGAGAAAGAATGAAATATGGCCATTTGTAGGAAAGTGGATGGACCTTGAGGGTGTCATGCTAAGCGAAATAAGTCAGGCAGAGAAGGACAGATACCATATGTTTGCACTCATAGGTCTAACAGGAGAATAGGAGAAACCTAATGAAGGACCAGGGGGAGGGGAAGAGGGAAAGAGTTGGGGAGAGAGCGGGACGCAAAACTTGAGAGATTATTGAATGCTGAAAATGAACTGAGGGTTGAAGGGGAGGGGGGAGGGGGGAAAAGAGGTGGTGATGATGGAGGAGGGCCCTTGTGGGGAAGAGCACTGGGTGTTGTATGTAAACCAATTTGACAATAAACTATTTAAAAAAATAAAAAAAAGGGGAGGAGATTTTAAAGACTATGTCTGTTCAATCTCAGCTTACAAGAAATACAAAGGCTGCCTATATGAATGCTAGAATCTAAAATTCACTCATCCCGATATGTTTTAAAGAATTAACACATGAGGAGGATGTGCTTTTTATGAAATTTTTAAAACCAAGCATTCTTTTAGAAGACTATAGACTTTTATTTTTATATTGGGCTTTCTGTATTATCATGGATTTCTGAAAGTGTAATCTGATCTCTTTCCCTAGGTTCTTAAATACCCCTATGACACTTCCCTGAACCTAAGCCCTCTGTGCAAGATCTTTCCAACAACATGCTGTCACTTCAACATTTTGCATATTGTCTGAAAAATAATGCTAGAGCAGGGAGAAGCTCTAATTACTGTACAAGTAGGTACATTTGAGAGAAAAGCAATACATAGATACAAAACACTAGTATTAGAAGATTCAACCCTGAATTTAAAATAAGGAAGCCTTTTTCTTTTTCTTTTCATCTTGGGAAATGTGAAGAGGCTTATAATAAGCCAAAAGGAAATGGAAGCATTGATGAGAGAGATAGGCCTGCAGGTGGTTGATAAAGGCCAAGATGGCTTGCAGTTTATTGATGAGCCGCATGTAGTGCTGCAAACCTGTGTTTTATTTCAGAAAGCATGACATAAAGGTAAAAATGTGTTCCATTAAAATCAGATTTCAAATGTGTTTCATTAAAACAAGATTTTGCCAGCTATCCAGATGATGTGTAGATCCTTGTAGATAGAAAATTGAAGCATGTAAACTTTCTCAATGAACGGGTAAAAGTTGTCTGTGTTTCACTGAATTGGCTGTCTGCATTTGTACAGAGCTCCTTTTTTTAAAGGATAATAGTGGATGAAGACCTAAACAATAAAATTATGGCAACTGTTACTGTTTAAATAACCTAGGTCTATCAGCCAAAAGGAAGGTTTTAAAGAGCAGTGGTGGATTTAGCAACCTTCAGCTATGCAGTTCCCATAACTTCTAGCATGGGCAAGAGTGGGGTGGCGTAGTACTCAACATAACGGTGTTCTTACAAAGATGAAGCCCTGATGCTTTGTTTTAACGTGAATGTTCTGCTGCCCCCCCCCGTTTTTTAAGCTTATTCATTTATTTTGAGAGCGAGATTGCACACTATGAACAGGGGAGGGACAGAGAGGCAGGGAGAGAGAGAGAATCCAAACAGGCTCCATGCTGTCAGGCTTGGCCCTCAGCATGGTGCCCAATGTGGGGCTCCAACTCAGGAACCGCAAAATCATTATCTGAGCCTAATAAGAAGCTTAACAGACTGAGCCACCCAGGCATCCCTGTTCTGTTGCTCTTATACTCAAAGAACCCTGATATTGGTCTTTGTTTTTAAAGCAACTATGATCTAAAATACACACTACTACTTTTCCAGTTTTTCTCTCTCTCTTTCATTTTGAATATACTGTCTATTGCAATTGTGGTTGTGTAAGAAGCACTTTTTAAGTTTTTTAGTACACTTAAAATGCATATTATTATTCTCACCCCTTCCCCAGGATACACACACTTCCCTTCAATTAAGTGGATTTTAGTTAATGGGCTAAACAAATAGACCACTTGAGTTCCAAAGGGTTTCCCGATACTTAATGTGCAGCTTGGGTTGGGATAAAATAAAAATGAGTTGGAAAAGGATCTTTATAGCTTTTTGTTTGTATTACTAACTGTACAGAAATCCTTGATGAATTGCCACCTGTCTAGCTATTTTGTGGAGATTAGAAGGTAGCAACTAGTTTAATGTTTTCATGAAACATTTTAGTTTGTTTCCTTCACATTTCTGTTTTCAGGTCTGAGATTAAAAACACTATGTTCCTTACACTTCAAAGTCAAAACCTTAACTAGAAATTATCTTAACCAACAGGAAGTTTAATCCTAAGGTTATTACTATATTTACATTCCCGGTCCTTTAAAATCACATTTGAAGGTATAGGATACTGATTGGGAAGTAGGGCTTTGAACTGGTGGTTTCACAAAGTACAAGCAGAAGGACTGTGAGAGCTTATTTAACCCATTTAAGACTCAGTTTTTTCCACTGTAAAATGGAAAGAATAATACCTACCTCACAGCATTGTGGTAAAAATTAAATGGGGTAATTCATAAAACAATTGCATAGTAAGCTCTGTAATGAGGAAAGATGTGTGCAGTGAAGGACACTTTTCTGAGCAGAAAAAGAAAGACTTACTCAAAGTCTATTATATGGGGAACTACAGACCAGTTGCTTCACAAGCTTTCTCTGCTCATGTTAGTGTAATTAATAAATCATGTAATTGAAATATAGGTCACCTCTCGTATCACTGAGTAATGTCCCTGAGTGGAAGACACCAAGATAGAGTAAATATGGAGGCTCATTTTGATGTTATCTTATGCCTGAGCTGGTTCATTGCCTACATGGTTCTCCTTGTTCTTATTATCTATGTGGAGATTGAGATTCTGAACCAAAGCAGTCATCAACACCTGAACACAGTAAGTGCATAATGAATGGATATTTTATTAACGATGTAGTGCTTGTCCATCTTGCATGCTTCTGGGCCATTCCAGATGCAAAGGATAGAAGCAGTGATTTTGCTGATTCCTACAAGCATCTCACATTTCTGAAGAGAGGAAATGAGTTAAAATTTCAAAAGCAATTGCTTTTGTTGAGTCTCCAAGCAACCAACAAGCCAAAACATGTCCTAAATCATGAAATAGGTATTCTGTGTTCTAGCTTGACTACAAAATGCCTGTGCATAAGTCAATTAATCTATCTGAACTTCAGCTTTTTATATATAAACTCAAAATTATAGATTAGTTTATATTTAAATTTCCATATGGGTCCAAAATAACAACAAAATTTAGCTGTGGCACAGATGGAACCAGCAGTGACTGGGCCAGGTCCTATTAATGGCTGGCCAGCTCATCTTCCAAAAGGACTTTGAGACATGACTGCCCTCTCCATTAAAAGAAGGAACTAAGTTTAATGCAGATGCACCCAGCCCTTTCAATATTATAGTAACTGGGCAACTCTTCCAGCAAAACCTGTGTTCTCAACCACATTATGCATTGGAGGTAATTCAACCTGCTGGCCGGCACTTTATCTGAAATTGTTATGTCATATAGAATGAATCAAAACAACACTCAAAAACTCAGAGTTTAGTAACAATGCCAGTCTTTACATATTTTAACAAACTTTTATCTGTAAAAAAAATCTGGAAATCTCATGAAAGAGGATTTTTCTCTTTGTTGGTTTTTCAAGTATATAAAACTGAAATAAAAGGAAGTCAATGGAAAACAGCCTTTGGCTGGAGACTTTTCTCTGCTTCCTAATTTTAGTCAGCTCAAAAACTAGTCTTACACAATTGCGGAAATAGTGAGTCTGGTGTTAGACTAATCAAGAACTGCAGAAAGACTACAATGAATAAAATAAGCTAGTCATAAAGTGTTTTTGAACTTTCATGTAGGTTTGGGTTGCAGTTTGTCTTAGTGATGAAAACTCCAGTATGTTTAGAATTTGTGTAATCTGATTTATCAGCCATATTAGAATTAAAATTATCTGTCCTTAAAATGTAACTGTTTGCCTTTATGCCTCGTTTTCAAAATGTGAGAAATATGGAGAAGAAATTTCATATGGTTACATATGTGAAAATTGAAATTGAAATTACTTAAAATTTTAAACTGCTTAAAGGATTCCCATTGTTATAAAATTATTTACTGATGTAATCAAATATTTCTAGGAGACCTAGAAATATGTTTTTCTCCTGGGAATTTGGTAAAATATAATGTAGTCACATTAATATAAGTTCATTTCTTCTGTAAAAGAAAAAAATCAAGGAAATAATAACAGGTGCTGGGCTAGGTAACAGTCTCTCGTGGTTCTAGAAATAACAACGAACAGTTTAAATGGGAGAACTCTAAGTGCTGGAAGTGTTGGAAGAGCAGATTGAAGATTAGAATTAAAATCCACATGGGAAAGAAGGAGATCAACTCCTTACCGTAAATCATCTAGATACTTAATTTGAAATCAAACGTGAACCTAAACATATGTCATATAATCTAGCTAAATACACCTGGGTTTTATTAAGATGGTGTGAGCCAAAGACCACAGTGTTTTAGACAAGCTTGGGCAGACACTCTGCTAAAGAGAAAAACAAACATACTCTATGTCTTGCTTTTGGAAAATAAAACCCCAAAACCTCAACACACCATCTTGAAGTAACTAAAGAACTGAACTTCCTAATACTTTATACCATATTTGAAAGTCAGTATAATGCAATGCTTAAGAGCACACATTTTAAAGTGATACAGTCTCAGATTCAAATCCTGACATTTCCACTTATTCATTGTATGATTTTAAGCTGCCTCCTTAACTTTTCGTCACTTCAATTTCTTCGTTTGTAAATGTATTTGCATAGCATCAAGTTATTCCAGATTAAAAGAGACTAAAGAAACATGAAAACAAAAGATAACACATGAATTGATTTGTAAATACGTACTGTGCATGTAAAATGCTTCATACAATATCTGCACTGAGTAGATCTTAATAAATGATGGCCATTTGAATTGTTATTATACATTGAGTGTTAACTTAGTGCTATTTAGACTCTTTTGATTCACGGAACACCTAAGTTAAATATAAAACCATGTCTGTCCTCATTTGCCACTTTATACATCTTAACAAATGCGATCCTACAACTCTTTAAGAAGTTTTCATGATAAACTTTGGTGAATTTTATTTTACTAATCTTTCATATTTATAAAAAACTTACAAATAACTCAGATATGGCCTTTGTCTAGATTCACCAATTGATTTTATTTTTTACCTCATTTATTTTATTATGTTCTCTCCTTCTATGTTCACATACCTATGCACACATTTTTTTTATTCTAAAACATTTGAAAATAAGAGGTGTCATCTGGAGAGGTGTCATTTTATTCTAAATAATTCAGTGTATATGTACTTAAAATATGGTCATTCTCTTATATAACCTCAGGTTAACTATCAAAATCAGGAACTTTAGCATTGTCACCACACTGTTACCCAATCCAAGCTAGTATTCTAATTTGATTTATTATTTCAAATATATCCTTTATAGCTATTTTTTTTCACATCCGAGGATCATGTATCATCTTTTGTTTTCATGCCTTTTTAGTCACTTTTAATCTGGAATAATTCCTCAGTCCTTTTTAAAAATCTTTCTTGACATGACATTTAAAAAAAATTTATAATAGTTTATTGTCAAATTGGTTTCCATATAACACCCAGTGCTTCTCCCCACAAATGCCCCCCTTCCATGACCATAACCCCTTTCCCCCCAGTCCCCTCCCCCTTCAACCCTCGGTTCCTTTTCAGTATTCAATAGTCTCTCATGATTTGTGTCGCTCTCTCTCCCCAACTCTCTTTCCCCCTTCCCCTCCC
>NC_043700.1:109415759-109438294 GCF_006229205.1 Suricata suricatta | reverse complement strand
ATGAACATTGGGGTACATGTGCTCCTAAGTATCAGCACTTCTGTATCCCTTGGGTAAATCCCTAGCAGTGCTATTGCTGGATCATAAGGGAGTTCTGCTAATAGTTTTTTGAGGAATCTCCACACTGTTTTCGAGAGTGGCTGCACCAGTTTACATTCCCACCAACAGTGTAGGAGGGTGCCCATCTATCCACACCCTCTCCAACATCTGTAGTCTCTTGCTTTGTTCATTTTAGCCACTCTGACTGGTGTGAGGTGGTATCTCAGTGTGGTTTTGATTTGCATTTCCCTGATGATGAGTGATGCTGAGCATTGTTTCATGTGCCTGTTGGCCATCTGGATGTCCTCTTTGGAGAAGTGTCTGTTCAGGTCTGCCCATTTCTTCACTGGATTATTCATTTCTCAGGTATGGAATTTAGTGAGTTTTTTGTAGATTTTGGATACTAGCCCTTTATCTGATATGCTATTTGCCACTATCTTTTCCCATTCTGTCAGTTGCCTGTTAGCTTTTTTGATTGTTTCTTTTGCATTGCAGAAACTTTTTAGCTTGATGAGGTCCCAATAGTTCATATTTGTTCTTGATTCCCTTGCCTTTGAGGATGTGTTGAGGAGGAAATTCCTACGATTGAGGTCAAGAAGCTATTTTCTGCTTTCTCCTATAGGGTTTTTATGGTTTCCTGTCTCAAATTCAGGTCTTTCAGCCATTTTGGGTTTATTTTTGTGAATGGTTAAGAAAGTGGTCTAATTTCATTCTTCTACATGTTGCTGTCCAGCTCTCCCAACATCATCTGTTGAAGAGGCTGTCTTTTTTTCCATTGGATACTCTTTCCTGCTTTGTCAAAGATTAATTGGCCATACACTTGTGGGAGCAGTTCTGGGCTCTCTATTCTATTCCATTGGTCTATGTGTCTGTTTTTGTGCCAATACCATACTGTCTTGATGATGATGACAGCTTTGTAGTAGAGGCTAAAGTCTGGGATTGTGATGCCTCCCATTTTGGTTTTCTTCTTCAATATCACTTTGGCTATTTGGGGTTTTTTGTGGTTCCATACGAAATTTAAGATAGTTTGTTCTAGCTTTGAGAAGAATGATGGTGCAACTTTGACTGGGATTGCATCGAGTGTGTAAATTGCTTTGGGTAATCATGACATTTTTACAATGTTTATTTTTCTAATCCATGTGCATGGAATGTTTTTCCATTTCTTTGTGTCTTCTTCAATTTCCTTCATAAGTCTTCTATAGTTTTAAGCATACAGGTCTCTTACATCTTTGGTTAGGTTTATTCCTAGGTATTTTGTGATTTTTTTTTGTGCAATTGCGAATGGATCAGTTTCTTGATTTCTCTTTCTGTTGCTTCACTTTTGGTGTATAAGAATGCAACCAATTTCTGTACATTGACTTTGTACCCTGCACTTTACTGAATTCATTTATCAGTTCTTGAAGGCTTCTGGTGGAGTCGATCGGGTTTTCCATGTAGAGTATCATTGACATGACATCTTACAGGTCAATTATTTTATAGAATGTCCCACAGTTAATTTCATTTTTTTTCCTGGTTTCTCATGATTAGATTTCGCTTATGGATATTTTGATAGAAATATCAGTGACATAATATTATATCCTTCTTGGTGTGTCTTATTTAAGAGCCATGTGATTATCAGTTTATCATGGGGTTGATGATGTTGATAATGAAGTTGGTTAAGATGGAGAACTCCAGGTTCTTTAACTGTGTTGATGGGAAGACACTTTGATGCTAAAAAGAAATAATTGCTGAAAATATTCCAAATTTGATGAAAATTATAACCCCACACACAAAAAAGTGTCAACACACTTGATGCAGGCTTAATGCATAGAAATCATTCCAGGGAAAATTATAATCAACTTCTGAAAATGAGGTTCTAGGAAAAGTCTTAAAAATGGTGAGAGAGGAGGACCCAAGTGGCTCAGTTGGTTGAGCATCCAACTTTACTCAGGTCATGATCTCATTGTTGGTGAGTTTAAGCCCCACTTCGGGTCTTCTGCTGTCAGACTATCAACACAGATCCTGCTTCTGATCCTCTGTCCTCTTCTCTCTGCCCTTTCCCCACTTGTGCTCTCTCAAAAATAAGTAAACATTCTAAAAAATAGCCAGAAAAAAATGACACATGATGCACAGAGGAAAAAAGGTAAGAATGACTTTGGGTTTCCATCAGAAATTGTGTGACCAGAAAACATTGGGGGCTAGTAACATGTAAAATTATAATGTATGAAAACAGTAGCAATAAAAAGGAAGGATTGGAATTCCCTTCTGTAAATTTCTTGCATTATATGACAAGGCATAACATCATTTCAAGGTCGACTGTGATAAATTACATATGCATATTAAAACCCACTAAAAGTTTAAGAAGGTCTAATTAACTATAAACTAATGGAATAACAAAATATACTCACCTTAATCCCAAATAAGTCAGAAAGAAGAAGTATAGAAAAGATGAAAAAATAGACAAGAAATAGCAAGATAATAGATGGAAACTCAGTTCATATTGGTTATTACATTTAATGTAAGTAGCAAACACTCCAAAAACAAGTCAGTGGGTCAAAGTGGATAAAAGCAAGATCTAACTTTAGACTGTTTATGAGAGACCCACTTTAAATCTAAACTCAAATATGTTAAAAGCTTGGAAATATGTGTACTGTGCAAACATTAATCATAAGAAAACCAAAAGACCATATTACTATAATGTTTCAGAACAAGAAACAACACCAGAGATAAAGAAAAATATTTTATAAAAATGGGTGTATCAATTAAACAAGAAGATATACTAATCCTAAATGTTGATGCTTATGTTTCATAATCCATGAATCAAAAACTTACAGATCTGAGAGAATAAAGAGAAAAAATCTGCTATTGTGTTCATGTTACTCTCTCAATAATTTGTAGAATGAGGGGTGCCTGGGTGGCTCAGTCAGTTAAGTGGCTGACTTCAGCTCAGGTCAGGAACTCATGGGTGGTGGGTTTGAGCCCCGCATCTGGCTCTGTGCTGATAGCTCAGAGCCTGGAGCCTGCTTGTGATTTTGTGTCTCCCTCTCTCTTTGTCCCTCCCCACTTGCACTCTGTCTCTGTCAAAAATGAATATACATTAACAAAGTTTAAAAGAATAATAATTTGTAGAATGAGTAGATAGTAAATGAATAAGGATAAGAACTTTGAACAAATTATCTACCAATTGGACTTAAGTGATATTAATACACCACTTCACTCAATAGCAGAATGTACATTTTTTCAAGTGCCAATAAGCAGTCACCAAATATGCTACAAGCTAAGCCATAAGATGGTTTAAATAAATTGAGAAGAATTGAAATGCAGAGTATATAGTCTGACCACAGAGGAATTAAATTGGAAATTAAGAGAAGAAAGATACGTAGTAATTACCAAATATTAAGAACTTAAGTGATATTTTGCTAAATAATTCATGGGTTAAAGAAAAAATTCTAAAGGAGATTACATCTTAAACTGAGTGAAAATGAAAACACAAGAAAGCAAGCATCAAAATATGTGGAATATAGCTAAAACAATTTATAGTGGAAATTTTATAACATCAGCATGCTTATATTAGAAAAAATAAATTATCTAATACCAGTGATCTAAACTTCTGAGAAACTAAAAAAAGAATGAATTAGAGCCAATGCAAATAGAAGAAAGGAAATAACAACTATAGGATCAGAAATCAATTTAATAGACAATGGACAAACATTACATAAAATCAACTATCAATAAAATTGTTAATCCTCTAGCTGATTGATAAAGAAAAGAGAGTCAGACACATATTTCCAATATTAGAGATGAGAGAGAAGACATCACAAAAATCCTACTTTAAAAAGAAAGGTAAAATATTATGAATTGTGTGTCAATGAATTGATCACTAGATAAAATGAGCAAATTCTTTGAATGATTGATAAAGTTGACTCAAGAAAAAAAATTCTGAATAGTCTAATTCACTATAGAAGTTTAGAACTTAAAGTCTTCCCAGAAAGCAAACTTTAGGCCCAACTGACATTACTGGTGAAATCTAGTAAGCATTTAAGGAGGAATAATGCCAACCTTACCCAAAGGAAAAAAAGAACACATACCAATTTATTTCATGTGACTGCTACAAACCTGATACCAAATTAGGAAAACTATAGGCTGATATTTCTCGTGAATATATATGGCAAAAATATTATTGAAAAAATGTTCACAAGTCAAATCATGACCGAATGATGTTTATTCCCAGGATGCAAGATTGGTTTAACAGTTGAAAACCAACCTATAAATTTTAACAGGTCAACAAACTAAATAAGAAAATCCAACCAATGAAAAAAGAGCATGAAACAAAATGCAACACTGACCTTAAACTGACACAAGGATGGCAGTTATAAAACATCTATAGCTAATACCAAATAGCTTTGACTTTTAGAAAGATTGATACTATATTAAAGGATCAGCATTAGATTCTTTTGCTGGCAGGTTAGACACTGCTCAGTGACAATAGCTAAATGCTTTGATGAGAGGGAGCTCGTGCTTTTGAGCCCATCAATATCATCCATCTCTGCCAATAGTTACTCTATCATTCCATTTGCTAGAGCAACGGGGTGGTTAAGGATAGAGTCTGGCTGACATCTGCTGGTAGAGTCATTCTGTTGACAATACTTTCACTTCTATAGTGGATGGTCCCTGGTGGCATTCTGCAGCAGTATAAAGATCCTATTTTGTTCCTTCACCCATAGGCTCAGTGACATGCCTCTTTCCCAAGCATCTTCATTTCTGTCTTCTAATCTTTCTCCCTTTCTCTGTTCGTGCCAACCAACCATTTGCCATTGCCTATTAATCCGCAAGACAGTCCTTACTTGCATGGTATAACAATGCAAGCTGAATGACACGGTGCCATCTGAATATTCAATAAGAAATATTATGATTACTCATAATCATAATTATGACTTTTGAAAATAGTTAAAAGATAGTAAAAATTATCTTAACTGCTGGATATAAATATATATGACAATGAAAAAACTAAAACTAATATTTACTTACGCTTAAATTACGCTGTAATTTAAAACATTGGGAACATTGAGAATTCTTGGGGTTTTTTTTGCACTTAATTTTTCCAGCTTTTTTTGAGGTATAATTAACCAACAAAATCATATATATTTAAGCTGTACAACGTGAGGATTTGATATAATATAACATTGTGAAATAATTACCAGAATTGTGTTAATTAACATAACCATTATTTTACATGGTTACCTTTCGGGTGTGCAAATTTTAAAAATGCTTATGATCTACTCACTTAGAAAATTTCAAATACGCAATGCAGTATTATTAACTATAGTCACCTTGCTATATTTAGATCCTCAGAACTTATTTATCTTATAATCATGGAGGGGTTTTAATGAAAATTATTAAGAGTAGTTTGAAGATTGCTTGCCTTCGTCCTGTCATTTAACAAATTACGGAGCAAGAAATTTTTCTATGTCTCAGCTTCCAACATTTTGTTCTGTGATGTCATGAAATCCTTCCAAGATTCCCACTACCGGGAAGGTTTTTTTCTTTTTAAAGTGATGTCACTTCTTCAGGAACACCTTCATCCTTTCATCATAACCACTTTCCTCGTCTCATTTCTGATCACAAGTGTACCTTCACGGAGTTTCTTTAGCTGCTGCATGTCTACTGTCGTTCAATGGTTAACAGTGTCAGCATTTCCATGGCTAATGATTCCATCTATAACTCATTTAACTTTGATTTGAATCCTGAAAAGTGATTGCTACCTGCAGGAGGAGTTTCTACCATACTACACACAATTTAACATACAAGTAAATGCTCCTATTCAATCATAAGTGTCTTCTGTTCCTAGTGAAGCTTAAACTGAAAGAGGTTGGAAGAAATTAATCTTATTTGTTATATGAATACGACTTTTTCAATATTGCTCATATTGTAGCTTCATGTAGTTTATGTCTCAGTCTATCTTCCCTTTGCTATTACTATTTTTATTTATTTTTTAAGCTTATTTACTTATTTTGACAGAGAAAGTACATGCAGGAGAGGGGCATGCAGAGAGAGTACATGCAGGAGAGGGGCATGCAGAGAGAGTACATGCAGGAGAGGGGCATGCAGAGAGAGTACATGCAGGAGAGGGGCATGCAGAGAGAGTACATGCAGGAGAGGGGCATGCAGAGAGAGGGAGAGAGAATCCCAATCAGGTTTTGTCTGCACTGTCAGCACAGAGCCCAAACGTGGGGCTCAAACTCATGAACTGGGAGATCATGACCTGAGCCAAAATCAAGGATTGGATACTTACCCGACTAAACCACCCAGAAGCCCCTCTGCTGCCATTTTTAAAGCTTCTAATCACATCTGATTTCACATAAAGTGTTATCATATTTCATTTCTTTGCTGCCCTTTCATCTTTGTTCATGATGCCCCTTTTTGATGATTCAATTTAGTAAGTGTCATATGGCTCTATCATTGGGAGACAGAGTGGGAACACAACTGCCTCTTGCTATCTGTGCAAAAAGTGAATAACAGAGTGCAGTGACCAATCACAGTCATATTTTGAAAGAAGCGATGTGTTTGGTCATAGATCACAGTGCACATCTATTATTTACATAGTGACTTCTGTATTGAGGAATTAGCAGCACAATTTGTTCTTTACAGACTCACTTGCAGTTAATACACCATGGTACCTGGAATATGAGCCACATTGTTAGAGAACTGTGTTATTTAACCAAACCATGGTAACTGAAATCTATGCATTTGGAACCTGTACCCAGTGAGGACTGCTTGCATATTCTTACATCAAGGCACTTCTGTCTCCATAAAGTGGATAATCAAGTGCACTGCCCAAATCTCTGCCCCTGGGAGGATTTCATTTCTACATGATATTTCAGAACTATCAAGGAATGGCTATAATGCAACAGTAGCTCATTTCCAGCTTGCCACCACATACCAAAGAAACTCATTCTTGAAGCAAGTTTGGGCTTTTTCCTTCTCCAGTTGGTCATTGGAAACGCCATAGGTGTGAGATGAAGAAGTGTGAATACAAACTTGATGGGGGACATGGAGGTCCAGGTCATTTTTTCCTGCTTGATCTTAATACCTAAACTAATTCCTGATTGATGACCCTTGATGTAGAAATAAGCAAAGCTCATTGACACAATTTACAGTAAAATGACCATGAATGCAAAATATAAATGAATGTATGAAAATGTGAAAGGGAGCAAATCATGTAATTTTGGAGTGCAGGATTTAAAGCCCATTCTTCTGACTTCTTAACCCAGATTCTCTATGTACAAGCTTTGTGATCTTTTTTTAAAAGTTTATTTATTTATTTTGAGAGAGAGAGAGAAAGCATGAATGAGGGAGGGACAGAGAGAGAGAGGGAGAGAGAGAATCCCAAGCATGCTCTACACTATCAGCACAGAACCCTATGTGGGGCTTGAAACCACAAACCATGAGATCATGACCTGAGCCAAAACCAAGAGTAGGCTGCTTAACCAGCTGAGCCACCGTGCACCCCTAGGTTTGTAATCTTTAACAAGGTACTTAATGCCTCCGTGCCTCCACTTCTTTATTTGTAAAATGAAGGTAAGAAAATGTTGTACCCCTAACCCTCTCTTCTCTAATAAATGAATTTCTAGCTGGGCACAGAACTGATACAGATGGTTTTCCCAGTATTGGTGATAGGCCATATTCACTATCTTGAGAAAAAGTCCCTGAGATGTAAATGTTTGGAGATTTTATAAGATAAAAATATTTGTTTCCTACCATCAAATTTAATTTGTACTTTGACAAAATATAGAACTCTAGGTTGAAAACCATTTTTCCTAAGAATTTCAAAAGCATTCCTGCTTTGCTTCAATACAACTGTGGAGATGTCTAATGCCATTTGATGTCATCAGTCCTTGATAAGTCACTTTTTTTTTCTTCTAGAAACTTTCAAAATTTTCTTTTTATCCCTATTTTTTTTTTAATTTTTATTTCTTGTGCTGGACACTGGATCAGTCTGGAAACTCAATGTTCAAGGAAAAGTGTCTTTATATTTTTAACAATAATCTACTTCTTTCCATTAGGTCTTCATCTTTCCTTAAAGAGCTCCTATTGCATATTGAACCTCTGAATTAATGATTTTGTGTATTTTTTTTAAAAAGCTATTGTTTATTTATTTTGAGAGAAAGAGAAATCAAGGGGTTGAGGGGAAGAAAGAGGGAGAAAGAAAATACCAATCAGGCTCTGCACCATCAGCACAGAGCCCATTGTGGGGCTTGAACACATGAACTGTGAGGCCATGATAGGAGTTGAAATAAAAAGTCAGATGCTTAATGGACTGAACCACCCAGGTGCCCCAGATACTATGTATTTTTTGTTTCATTCTTAGTCTCTTTGTCTTTATGTTTTAATTTCTAAGATGTTTCTTTTACTCAACCCTGTTCAATTATCTACTATTGTATAATAAACCACCCTAAACATAATGCCTTATAGTAACTATTTTATTATATTTCATGACTTTGTGATCAAGAATTTAGGTAGCACTTAGTTGTTCCAAATGATGTTGATGAAGCTTATTTGGTGATATTCAGCCAGTAGATGGGTTGGTCCAAATGGTCTAAAATAGTTTAACTAACATGTCTGGAGGCTTCATAGGAGGCCAACTATTGATCAGTATGCTTACATGTAATCCCTTCAACATGGTGGTATCAGATACTCAGATATCTTACATGATAACTATGGACACCCAGAGAGTATGTGCCAAGAATCTCCAGTGGAAGCTGTAGGGATTGACTCTCATGACCTAACTGCAGGACTCCCAAATGTCACTTCTCCATTTGATGCCCCAGTAAGGCCAACCTCCACATCTCTCAATCAAAGGAAGAGCAAAGGATTTGTGGGCATTTTTAATGTACTATACCTTTGAGTATATGCATATGCATATATACTCACACACATATATATTTACTCACTAAGAGTTTTCTTATTTTATGATGTTATTTTTTAAAAATAATTTCAGGCAGATAGTATCTTCCCTCCCTCACCCCCACCATGAGTATTTAATTTTTAAAAAATTTTATTTCCCTTTATCCCTTTGTCCTTCTGTGTTCATTTAAAGTTCTCCTCTATTTGATTGCTCTATTCTTTTATTTTCATGTGGAAGATTTCCTAATATGCCTGGAGATCTTGGCTACCCTTTGATGTTGAAGAAGGAGGCCTTAAAAGGCTCACTGGAAACTATTTTGGTCAACTGGTTCACTTCATGTAGGTTGATGGAGCCAAGTCCATTTGTTTTGTGGGCTGTTCCACAAATGTCAGTCCTCTCTCTTTAGCCAGTAAGTTTCTCTTGTGAATAATTCTGCCTGGAAATGAGGTCTGCTGCCTGAGCTTGGAACCAAAATTAGGGAAGAAAGTTGTGTGTTGACTGTCCCATACTGGTCTATTGGATTTCCTCAGGTGGTCTCCCTGTTTCTCAGCCCAGTAGGCCTGTGTGTTTGGTACAGTCATTTGCTCCTGCATACTGAGGCCCTTTTGTGGACTTTCTCCAGGGAGTAAGTCTGTTTTTTGCTGTAGTCACAGTAGGTGGTGAAAGGAGTTCACCTTCTTCTACACAGACTTTTAACTCATTCTTCTGTCACTTTTGTGTCCTAATTATTACCTTTATGGCACTGTATTCCCCCAATCTTGATCGTTGCTTCTTAATATTTCCCTCTGTGGGCATTTAGATTTTGCTCTTCTATGTTCTGCCATCAGTTACCATTCATCAATCCACTTTGCAGCTTCTACAAATTTGGTGACTTTTCTCTGGTGTTTCCTCTCTATTGTTGGTTTATACCTTGAAAAATGTATTTGCTATAAGTTTAGTGAGATTTTCAGAAGTATTGGAGATAAGCATATGCATTTAATCTTGTATGTTTAGTAAAAAGTCTCAGATATTATTTCAACCCTCTTTTTTTTCTTCTAGAGCTGCTACTAAGAAAACTTAAGTGGTTGCTTATACTTTAGAATGACCAGTAAGAGGAAGAAGGCATTTTTATTTTCCATTTTAAACATGTTTAGTGGAAATATTACCATTAAGAAATAGAGAAGATTGAGAATTTTGGATAATCATCACCCAAATACACTTGGAATAATTACAGAGAATTTAATTTTTCCAAAAGTAGTCTTCTTGTTACCCATTTTCTTCTTGGAAAACATTCAGATCGATTGGTGCTATAAAACTTTACATGTACATTTTCCTGATGTTTCCAGCTGCATTTGTAGAAGACCAACCCTGATGTTTCTGGACCAAGACAGGATAAAAATGAAATAGATTATAGCTACAACTCTAGTAACTACAGTTTTTTGTTTGTTCATTTCGTTGTTTTTGTTTTTTCCTACTTGGAACTCTTCTCTTGTCCTTCCCTCTCAAATAACACTCACCAGTGCAGGAATTTGTAGCCATTTGCTTAGGTTCTGCTCCTATTCTTCTGTTCCTTTCACCATTCCTACAACTATTACTTTGTTGTATTCTAAGAGGGCTGTTTTAGGTCATTTCAAAAGACTTTAGTAATTAGTTCCATTGCTGTTCAGCAAATGCATCTTAATTACCCCAAATCTGTCTAGGCAAGCTATTTTAGACACCTATGTGAGCACTTCAGGTGTGGTAAGAGGCCATGAAGATTAAGGAAAAGGATTGTGGAGGAGAGTTCTTAGGAAAATCATCCTTAGGACATAAAGTAAATGGATGAGTAGATTATCAAAAGGTGAAAGAGTAAATAAGTGGGAAAGAGAAGTAGGTACATGGGCCTCAGACCAGGTAAACTTTGAATTTTAATTGACAATGGGTTTTTTTTTTCATTTTCAATAATGTATATTTTAGCTTTAATTTAGTTGAATATAAAAAGATTCAAGTTCAGCTCAGTAAAAGCTCATTCTGCAATCCCAGTTAACTTCAGATCTACAGATTTGTTTATTTTGGTTGAAGAAGTTTACAAGTAACAAAGACTCAAATATCCACTTATTTTCTCTCCTTTAATCAGAATTTCTGATTTTATTCAAGGTGGCCAAGTACTTAGCTGAAAGATTGTATTTCTTATCCTCTTTCTGCACACAGGTCGAGCCATAAGATTATGCACTGGCCACTTAGATTTAATGGAATTGTTTTATGAAATTTCTTGACATTTCATATTCCACTTGTCAGTTAGGAAAGCAAATGTGGTGGCTGGAGTATCATGGAGGTAGGATATTACTCATGAAAAATGAGTTGCAAATATGGAGGCAGATGGGTCCCTGATAATCTCAGAGTTCCTCACAATCCTAGCTCTCTGCATGCCTATTTCTGAGCTCATTTTGTATGAGAAGAATATTTTATTTAAACCCCTCTAATTTGAATGATTACACCCGGCCAAGCCTAATTCTGATGGGAGAACCCACAGCATTCTTCAAAATCTTGACTGAAGATTCAGAATCTTAAAACATTCATTTATACCCAATGAACTATCACCTAAACTAAGAAATCATTTTCTGCTGAAAAGAGATTTAATAAGAACATTTTTAGCTTTCATCTTTAATCAAGGATCCTAGCATAGAGTGGGCATTGAAATAAATATTTGTTCATTGAGTAATCATAAATATAAAAATCCATTCTTGAGGGCCTACATATACCTGTCAGTGTAAGTATACAGAGATAAGTAAATACTGACTCTAGCTCAGTGAAATTTCAAATTTTGTAAAAGTGATGTAAACAATTAGTATTTATACAAGATGAAAAGAATTAAATCTCATAGCAGAGTAATATGCAAGCATTGAATTGTGGAAAGAAAGTGACAGATTCATAATAGTGGGGTTTAGATCTTGACTGAAACAGAGTGATAAAACAAGGAAAGTAGATTGGCAAGGCTGCAAGACCATTCTGAGGCATTTTGATTTTGTTGCCTAGCTGAGGGACATTGTTAATTTTTAAAAAGGTATTCTGATGGCCATGTGAAAAATTGACTGGAGAATCCAAGACTGAAAGCCAGAAGTGGGTCTAGCCAGAAGAAAGTCTGTGATTTCCCCCACTTTCAGCAAGGGTAGGGAGAAAACTCATCTCATCTCTGTGAGTCCCATGGACCTGAAGTCAAAGCAAGAGGAAGGATTTTCAAAAGGATTAGAAGGTAAGAGTCCAGGAGGCAGAGATAGAGTATTGGAAAAGGAAACATGATTGGACAGAGAGATAGAGGAACCATTGATAAGAACTCCATTGTATCCTCCTGTACAATGACTGTATTTGGAGGTGGGGCCTTTAGAGATAATTAAGGGTAAGTGGGGCCATTCATGTAGTTCCTATAGGACTTTATAAGAGAATGAGTTACCAGAGATCCTTCTTTCTCTCTGAGCAAACAGAAAAGGGGGCTTGTGACACAGAAAGAAGACTACAAGCCAGAAAGAGAAAATCATCCCAAATCAACCCTAAATCTTAGGTTTCTAGCCTCCAGAATTATAACATAAATTTCTATTGTTTCAGCCATCCAGTCTGTAGGTGTCTGCAGATTGATCAGATTAATACAACCTTATGGGCCGATGAAACAGAGAATAGAACCTGAGGGAGGTATTTGCATTAATTCTGAGGGCTTGTCTCCATGACTTATAGCAGCCTCCTCACTCCTCCATGGGAAGGAAACCCAAATGATTGGGCCACATTTATTAAATTTCTTCACTTATAAAATAGCATTAATAATAGCACTGGCCTCCTAATTTTGCTAAGAGAAGTAAACAAGTTAACAGTGAAGATAAATAAGCAAAAAGTAATTGCTTAATAATATTAGCTATTTTTATTTTTACAAACCATTTATACCAGTGCCAAATTTTTATTCTACATTCTGCCCCATGAAAGACCTCAATCTACAATTCATAGAAGAATTTGGAGGACTGTTGACATGGTATGTATACATATAAGCATAAAACCATGACTTCATAATAGATTAAATTATGGCAAGACCAAAGCTGTTCAAAATACCTACCACCATGATGCTCTTTTCTTCCCACAATGAGTTGCCTCAAAAGGTAGAATTGTCAAAACAGACTCACATGAATCATAGGTCTTGCCCAATACCAAACTACTAATGATTTAAAAGATACAAGCAAGAAGCAGGCACACATGAGTATTCCTTTCCTCAGGGGCTTGAGCCTTCAAACCCAGCTTCCTAATTGTCCCTTTCCCCACACTGAGAGTAACAAACAAGCAGTAACAATGTGCAGTATGCATGATAGCTCTGCCACTTAAGTTTAGAGCTTCTTAGTTTTTATATGTTTAGTCATTCAGGGGCAAAGATGTTACAAGACTAATTTACATTCTCTAGCCACCATATCCCATTACTGCATAAATTCCAGATTTATTTATAGGAATTAGCATAGACAGGCACACCGTGCTAAAACCATCTCTTATATAAGAACTCCACAAAATATACCACTGACATGTTTATAAGGAACTTTGGTAGATAGAAATCAAAATTTTCACATGTCTGCTATTAACTCCTCTGTGTCCTGTGTGGTCTCCTGCTAGAAGGTGAGGCAAGATAGGGTAGTATTTAAGAGCATTGACTCTACATCCACTTCATGTGGATTGAAATACTGACTTTGTCATCATTGGCTATGCATGCTTGGCAAGTTACTTAATCATTGCCTCATATTTTTTATCTATACAATGGACTTAATAATACTGCAATTTTCTATAGTAAAATTGTCGTAGGGATTTAATGAGTTAATGAACTCATTAAAGTACTTAGATTAGTGCATGGCATATATTGAGTTCTCAATAATATTAGCTAACAATCTAAATGTCGTTATGATTCTAGAATGAGGCTCTGTGAATGAGACCTGGTTTTTATTATATCTACCATCACTTACTTTCTCTTCTGCTCATACATATGTTTTTTTTTAAACATTTTATTTATTTTTGATACAGAGAGAGACCGAGCATGAGAGGGGGAGGGGCAGAGAGAGAAGGAGACACAGAATCTGAAGCAGGCTCCAGGCTCCGAGCTAGTGTCAGCACAGAGCCTGACGCGGGGCTCGAACCCACGAACGTGAGATCTGACCTGAGCTGAAGCTGGAGGCTTAACCGACTGAGCCACCCAGGCGCCCCTCATACATATGTTTTAAGCTATTCAGCTTAAAAGGTGCCTCCCTACAGTACCTACTAATCCCACCTCACCATGTCTTTCTTAACAGGATAAGGAGAGGAAATGTTCCTAAAATAAAGCAGGATATCATTTGACTGGTTGAAGAGATAATAGTAGTGTATCATTAGGGATCGGTCATTTCTCTGGTTTACTACACAAAATCAGGCACAGTTCTCAAAGAGTTGTGGGATGAGTTGCATAAAATTCTAGCAAGCTCAAGGACACAAAGAGACAAAGTTGTATGCCTGGACTGAAGCTTGCTGAAATGTTTCTTTCATGATGTCAATGTCTTTTATTCAGTTGTCTTTTCATTATCCACACTGGTCCAAGCTTAATTAAGGCCTTCATCTATTCAATATTTATAATTGTTTCTTAATTAAATTCTGTCTTACATTTTACTGTTTCTGCTCTTCCACACCATTAACTTGCTCCCCAGATCCCTCAAAATTAGCCAAATAAATTAATGGTCTATTCAAGTCACTCTCCTGCTTAAAAATGTCTCTGACTCCAAATTTCCTACAAGATAAAGTCACACTCTCTAACACGGATTCAGGGCTTTTCAAAATGTGATCTCCAGTCTTGTCTTTCCCCATTCCCTGTGGCCTAATAATATCCCCAGATCCCTACATCATGACCTGATCACTGAAGACGTCAAAGATGTTTTGTGTGTTTCGGTTTTCATTTCTTAGTTCTGTGACATTTATTGATCACTCTCTTCCCTCTACTAGAACTGCTCCTTGGATTGAACTCTCATCTTGAATTTCTGTTTAGGAAACTTCCCTGATTCTCCCAGGGAGTTTCTTTCTCCACAATTTCACTTGGCACAGCAATGGAATGTGGAAGGGGATGAGAATTTCTTGAGGGATTTCCCTGAAGTACAACATTCCCAGGCTTTACTTCTCCCTGAGAATTAGTGATAAAGTCTTTTGATTGGTGTACCTCATTATAGCAGTTGAAGTCTATCCTTGTTATTTATCCATGGACCTGCTTCCCATTGTAGACTGAGCTTCTCAGGAAAAGGAACTACATACATAATAGAGCTGTAATAAAATTGCTTTTTAAATATAAACTCAGTTTATCGATTTTCAGATTAAGATTCCATATCCAAACACATTTGGGAAAAGTTCTTTCCATTATGACAGGGATTAATACCTAAAAGTACCTGTACCTGGGGCGCCTGGGTGGCTCAGTCGGTTGAGCCTCCGACTTCGGCTCAGGTCAGATCTCACGTTTGTGGGTTCGAGCCCCACCTCGGGCTCTGTGCTGACAGCTAGCTCAGGGCCTGGAGCCTGTTTCAGATTCTGTGTCTCCCTCTCTCTGCCCCTCCCCCTCTCATGCTCTGTCTCTTCTGTATCAAAGATAAATAAAACATTAAAAAAATTAAAAAAAAAAAACTACCTGTACCTTTAAATTGTTCTGGAGATTGTGTTCTACGAAGTTTTGAGGAGAATATTTCATTTCTTTCTTGTTGAAATCCTAATAATTTACTCTACGAATCTCCTTTCATAGAGAACTTTATAAAGAGATATAGAAAACATTGTGCGTGCATATAAAATGTGCTTTATTTGCATCTCAATCATAATAAGTTTATTTTAAATATACTATTCGGGGAGCCTAATACACTCGGAAAATATATTTTATTGATCGTGCCCACCGTCCGGAAAGCTACCACTGTGGTGATTTTCTTTCACGGATTGGGAGATACAGGGCATGGATGGGCAGAAGCTTTTGCGGGTATCAGAAGCTCACATATCAAATATGTCTGCCCTCAAGCACCAGTTATGCCTGTAACATTGAATATGAACATGCCTATGCCTTCACCTTCCTGGTTTGATGTTATTGGGCTTTCACCAGAATCACAGGATGATGAACCTGGAATTAAAACAGGCAGCAGAAAATGTCAAAGCTTTGATGAAGGAAGAGATGAAGAATGGCATTCCTTCTAACAGAATTATTTTGGGAGGATTTTCTCAGGGAGGAGCGTGATCTTTATACACTGCTCTCACCACACAGCAGAAACTAGCAGCGGTCACAACCCTCCGCTGCTGGCTGCCACTGTGAGCTTCATTTCCACAGGATCCTGTCAGAGGCGTTAATAGAGATATTTCTATTCTTCAGTGCCATGGAGATTGCGACCCTTTAGTTCCCCTAATGATTGCTTCTCTTACTTCTGAAAAGCTAAAACCATTAGTAAATCCAGCAAATGTAACCTTCAAAACCTATGAAGGCATGATTCACAGTTCATGTCAGCTGGAGATGATGGATATCAAGCAATTAGTTGATAAACTCCTGTTTCTGTGTTATTCCCAAGAACAGGGATGATGCTTCCAAGCATCAGTAAAGAATAGTATTGCTCTCTTCAGTTCATGGCCCTTTTATTTTGGGGACCAGGGTTTACTTTCCCTGATATTATTTCTATTCTGTGTTTTTTTCCTCTCTAGAAATGTGTTTCTTTTTTATCCTTCATAACAGACCAAATATTGGCTCTTTGCCGTAGACATCTCCTGCCTATATGTGCTGTAATTTAACATTTTGGGTCACAGATTTGATTGTATTTAAAATGTATTTATATTTCTATAAATAAACCTGACATCGCTTTAAACTTCCTATGCTACTTCTTAAACTGTACCTTACGTAGTCCAAAGTTAGACCTATATAATTATTAGAATCTTCAGTCTAGATAATTGGAATAATTCTGTGGTTGTATTTTTCAGTAATTAACTGAAAAAGTAATTACGTTATATTCTGGTATGTTCTGGAATATTTAAAACATCTTAAAAACTGTAATTTCTAAGATGATTCTCCTTGCAGCATAGTTCAGTTTGTTTTGTACACATGTTTGAAACCAACTACGGTAGGAAATGAACAATTTATTAGAAAAAATTGCTCTATTTTTATCTGCCAGTGGACTTATTTGAAAACTTCACATTAGATAGCTTTTTTTTAGTTTGATTTTACGCAGGTCAATTTTTCAGATTATTGGTAAAAATTATCTGAAAACAAATGTGTTTGGATGATAACGAATGATCACAACTCGATACATATGGTGTAGTTACCACAGTTTAATATGTAGCAAAATGTACACTTGATATTTCTGAACTGTTGTTAATTTTTCTGCTGTATCCCAACTGACTAAAACAATGTTAGGAATCCATCTTTATAAATGGGTGGTAATTGATAATGGAAATAATTTAGTAATGGATTGTACAGAATGCTAATAATGAAGTCATATGTGTTTATGTCTGGATTTAAAATTTTTAAACAATCATTTACTAGGTCATTTTGCTTTACCTTGAATATAAATGGTTTCGGTTATATAAATCTAATTTATGGCAAGAAATATTCTGTTGAAATGTGCTGTTACATGTGAAAATGTAAATCTTTTTCATAGTTTCAACCAATGTGAAATGAAATTTAATTCTGACTTAAAAAAAAGAAAATATATTTTATTTACTCAATGGGGTATAATATACTAAAATATAATTTTTATTTTTCTGAAAAGCAAAATAGGAGAAAAATGAGAGCCCTCTGGTGGGCAGTACTTAGAGTTTCAAATATCATATGTAGTATTTTCCTGATATGATATTCTAAAGAATAAGCAAACATTATATGACTAAACAGAGAAGTAACAAAAAGTAAGATGAACTTTAAAAAGCTTTTTCAACTCCTTTAGTTAAAGTACATTAATTTTCCACAGAAAATGTCTGATTCTAAGGAACTTTTCTACTGAAATAAACACACAGGAAAAGCTCACAAAAGAAGCCAGTGGGAATAAAAACTTAAATTCATCTCCTTATCTTTTCACATTGAGTTTAAATGAAATTGAGTCATCAAATTAAAAACCAGAAAAATGATGAGATTAAAAGCTTTGAAGTGCAAATTATGCAAGGACAAATGCATTTTTTTTTTCATTTTTTCCTGACTGAGGTGAAATTCTCAAATCACAAATTTAAGCATTTTGAGGTAAACAGTTCAGTGGCATTTAACATTCAAAATGCTGTGTACTGTCTCTTCTATCTTCTTCCAAAATATTTTTTATTACCTTAAAATAAAACCTCATACCATTATGCAGTTTTCCTCCATATTTCTTTTCCCCAGTCCCTGGAAACCACCAATCTGCTTTTAGTTTGTACGGACTTACATATTCTGAATACTTCATATAAAAAGAATTATACAACATGTGGCCTTTTGTGTCTGGCTTCTCTGACTTAGTATAATACTCTTGAGATTCATTCACATTGTAGCATGTATCATCACTTCATTCCTCTTTATGGCTGAGAAATGTTTCATTTTATGTATATATGAAGCTTTTATCCAATTCATCTCTTAATGGCCATTTGGTATTTTTCTACCTTTTGGCTATTGTGAATAGTGCTGCTATGAACATCCATATGAACATGAGTATTTGAGTACTCAGTTTCAAATTTTGGAAGTACATATACAGGATAAGAATTGTTGGGTCATAAGGTAATTCCATGTTTAATTTTCTGAGTAACCCCCAACTTTGCCACAGAAGCTGCACCAATTTACATTCCTACCAGCAACCAAGGAGGGTTCCACTTTGTCCACATCCTGGTACTTGTTATTATCTGTCTTTTTGATTATTGGTATCACAGGATTATAACACACCTAGTGGGTGTTAAATGATACCTCATTGTGGTTTTGATTTAAAGTTTCCTGATAGCTAATAATATTGAGCATCTTTTTATGCTTACTTGTCATTTGTATACCTTCACTGAGGAAATGTATATTCAAGTACTTTTGTTGTTTGTCTTTTGTTGTTGAGTTAAGAATATGCTGGGTACCAGGGTCTGATCAGATGTATGATCTGCAAATATTTTACTCTATTCTATAAGTTATCTTTTCACTTTCTAGATAATATATTTTTATGTCTAAAAGTTTTTAACTTTAATGAAGCCCGATTTATCTATTTGATCATGCTTTTGATGCCATATCTAAGAACCTACTCCCAAATTAAAGGCTGTATAAATTTACCCCTATGTTTCCTTCTGAGAGATTTATTGTTTTAGCTCTTATGTTTAGATCTTTGATTCATTTTAGGTTAAACTTTGTATGTAATGTAAGGTAGAGATCCAATTCATTATTTTGTGTGTGGTAATACAATTGTCTCAACACCATTTACTGTATAAACTGCTCGCTACCACGAATGGCCTTGACATTCTTGTAAAAAGCAATTGACTATAGATATAGGGCTAATTTTGGACTCCAGTTGTATTCCATTGGTCTATATGTTTATCCTTATGCCAGTACCAAACTGTTTTGACCACTGTAGCTTTGTAGTAAGTTTTGAAATTAGGAAGTATGAACACTCTGACTTTGTTCTTTTTCAAAATTGGTTTGCCAATTCATGGTCCTCTGCACTGTGTATGAATTTGGGAAACAGCTTTTTGATTTTGATAAATAAGCCCATTGGAAATTTGCAGTCAAATTCTCTACCACTGAGCTATACCCCCATGCCCATTGGAAATTTGATAGAACCTGTTGGTCACTTTAGGTACTATAGTCATTTTTTTAATGTTTATTTATTTTTGAGAGAGAGAAAAACAGAGTGAGGGAGGAACAAAGAGAGAGGGAGACACAAAATCCAAAGCAGGCTCCAGACTCCAGGCTCTGAGCTGTCAGCACAGAGCCTGATGTGGGGCTTGAACTCCTGAACCTTAAGCATCTGACCTGTGCTGGAGTCAGATGCTTAATCAACTGAGCCACCCAGGTACCATAGTAGTATTGTCATCTTAATAATATTAAATCTTCCAATCTAAAAGCGTGGAATACCTTTCCATTTATTGAAGTCTTTCTTAATTTCTTCATAGTTTTAGCGATGTTTTATAGTTTTCATAGCACAATGTTTCACCTCCTTGGTTAAATTTATTTGTAGCTATTTTATTTTTGGCATCCTATGGAAAATAGAATTGTTTTTCTAATTTCCTTTTTGGGTTATTTATTGCTAGTGTGTAGGAACACAACTGATTTTAGTGTGTTAATTGTGTACCCTGCAAGTTTGCTGAATTTATTAGCTTAGTTGGTTTCTTTTATAAGTAATTTAATTAGTGCCTAAATGTTTTTAAGTCTTTGAGGAAAAGTAGTGTATAATTCTGGACATTTAGTATTAATTTTACTACCCTGTAAGGCAATGTATTTCACATAATTGTTCATTACTGTATAATCAGAAGAAAACAAATGCTTGCTTAATTACTGTTTCATCTAATGTTATGATTCTTAGTAACCAGAAGAGTACCATGCACACAGTAACTTTGTAATTATTTCTTAATCCTGCCTGTATTTACACAAGACTAAAGACCTTCAGTTTTAATCATTTTATTAAGTTAAATTTAAGAATAGTTTGATCCTCTTCTCCCAATCTATACGAGCACCTTCCCTATATTTGCAAGTCAGGCAAGAAAATGTACACACAAATCTAAAAGGAAACCAATCTATGAATTTTGTATCATGAGATGAAGTTCCAGTAGTAAAAATGGAAAAGTGATACCTAGGTATGAAGCAACAGGGGTGATGCCTGTGGTATAAAGCCTGACTCCATAGTGAGGGAGACCTAGAGGAAGTAAGAGGTGAATAGTCACTGTGGAATGCTTCTGAGGATGGGACAAGGGAATATAACTTTTAGGAGAAGGAAAGAGAAAAATGAACCAAGGTGGGGTACAAGCAGGAGGCTCAGCAAGGGCAAAAATGACAAGACATGGATAATTTCTTGACCTCTCATTTCAAACCATACAGTTTCAACATCACAGAAAATTCATGGATGTTGAACCATCAATCAACAGTAAAACAAACTTGATTAAAGTGATCTTTCAGCTAACTGGCTCTAGATTACCCATGTGCCCTTGGAATCCAATGATTTTTCAGGAATCCAAAGATTTTTCAGAAACCCCAACAACTTAATTTCAGGTGTATGTTTATTATAAATGGGGGAGTTCTGGACAGTCTTCTGATATTTTTCAGGAAAACCAAACTGAGTCCTATAATAGGCATGGTAATTGAATTTGCTAATTTCAAAGTGGGCTAACAAAGAGAGCAGAGTCCTCATCAGTGCATGTAGGAGAACCAGGCTGTGACTTTTAAAAGGAAGTCAGTTTTCCCCCGTTCTATCTGTTTCCCTCACCCCCTCCCCAGTGTTATTGGGAAGAAATGCAATTCTTGAGACAGTCACTGTATTGAAGCCTCCAGCTTTGTTCTTTATCAAGATTGTTTTGGCTGTTGGGAGGTAGTGCAGCTCCATAGGAAAATTAGAATTTTTTTTTGTTCTAGTTCTGTAAAAAGTGCCACTGGAATTTTGATAGGGATCGTATTGAATCTGTAGATCACTTTGAGTATTGTATACATTTTAACAATTTTAAATCTTCTTCAAATCCTTAATATTCTTATGTTTTTCCACACAGTATTATGTCATTTGCAAACGGAAATTTTTACCTCTTTCTTCCCAATTTCAATGCCTTTTATTTAGTGTTCTTGCTTAATCTCTTTGGCTTAGTGACAGTCACACAAGAAAAGGATAGAACTTCCATCGTAGGAAAATGAACAGGTAAGATAACTAAGTTTGTATTTACCATTATAAATAATTAAATTTGAAATGTATTTACTCTTTTATTTATAAGGAACTACCCTTAAGAATAGTGCAAGCATTGTTAAGTAGTTTAGCTCCTATGAATAATTTGAGGTGAGAGAATTTTGTGGTTCAAGTCTATTGATTTATACTTTATTGTAATGTCCAGGCTAGCTAATTTCCATAAAAAAGTTAAAGGAGTTTTCATGTAAGTTAATGATATTTTATTTGGCTAAAAGGTAACTGTTCTTTAATTTCCTTAGAAAGAATATTAAAATTAAACTTTTTGGTTATAGCCAGTCAAGATATTCATTCAGAAAGGTTTTTTTTCATAATATTTTATTGTCAAATTGTTTTCCATACAACACCCAGTGCTCTTCCCCATAAGTGCTCTCCACCATCACTATCACATCTTTTCCCCCCTCCCCCTTCCCCTTCAACTCTCAGTTCATTTTCAGCATTCAATAGTCTCTCAAGTTTTGTATCCCTCTCTCTCCCCAACTCTCTCTCCCTCCTCCGCTCCCCCTGGTTCTCTATTAGGTCTCTCCTGTTTTCCTGCTAGACCTATGAGTGCAAACATATGGTTTCTGTCCTTCTCTGCCTGACTTATTTCGCTTAGCATGACACCCTCAAGGTCCATCCACTTTCCTACAAAGGGCCATATGTCATTCCCTCTCATTGCCATGTAGTACTCCATCGTGTATATATACCACACCTTCTTGATCCACTCATCAGGTAATGGACATTTAGGCTCTTTCCATGTTTTGGCTATTGTTGACATTGCTGCTATGAACATTGGGGTACATGTGCTCCTA
>NC_043700.1:109414382-109415659 GCF_006229205.1 Suricata suricatta | reverse complement strand
TTTCGAGTGCACATGGCACATTCTCCAAGATAGACCACGTACTGGGACATAAAGCAGCCCTCCATAAGTATAAACAAATAGAGATCATACCATGCACACTTTCAGATCACAATGCTATGAAACTTGAAATTAACCACAGGAAAAAGTCTGGAAAACCTCAAAAAATGTGGAGGTTAAAAGCCACCCTACTAAAGAATGATTGCGTTAATCAGGCAATCAGAGAAGAAATTAAAAAATATATGGAAACCAATGAAAACGAAAATATAACAATCCAAAATCTCTGGGATGCAGCAAAGGCAGTCCAACGAGGGAAGTATATTGCAATCCAGGCCAATCTCAACAAACTAGAAAGAGCACAAATTCAAAATCTAACAGAGAACCTACTGGAACTAGAAAGGAAGCCGCAAGAGCACCCCAAACTCAGCAGAAGGAAAGAAATAATAAAGATCAGGACAGAAATAAACAATATAGAATCCAAAAGAACAGTCGAGAAGATTAATGAAACCAGGAGTTGGTTCTTTGAAAAAGTAAACAAAATTGATAAACTTCTAGCCAGGCTTCTTGGAAAAAAAAGAGAGAGCAACCAGATAGACAAAATCATGAACGAAGAAGGATCTATTACAACCAATCCCTTAGAAATACAAGCAATCATCAGAGATTACTATGAAAAATTATATGCCAGCAAACTGGACAACACAGAAGAAATGGACAAATTCCTAAATGTGCACGCACTGCCAAAATTCAAACGGGAAGAGATAGAAAGCATGAACAGACCAATAACCAGTGAAGAAATCGAATCCGTTATCAAAAATCTCCCAACGAATAAGAGCCCAGGGCCAGATGCCTTCCCAGGGGAATTCTACCAGATATTTAAATCAGAGCTCATATCCATTCTTCTCAAACTATTCCAAAAAATAGAAGTAAAAGGGAAGCTTCCAAACCCATTCTACGAAGCCAGCATCACCTTGATACCCAAACCAGACAGAGACCCAGCCAAATAAGAGAACTACAGACCAATATCCTTAATGAATACGGATGCAATAATACTCAACAAGATACTAGCAAATCGAACTCAACAGCATATAAAAAGAATTATCCATCATGATCAAGTGGGATTCATTCCTGGGTTACAGGGCTAGTTCAATATCCGCAAATCCATCAATGTGATCCATCACATGAACAAAAGAAAGGATAAAAACCATATGATCCTGTCGATAGATGCAGAAAAAGCATTTGACAAAATACAGCACCCTTTCTTAATAAAAACCCTTGAGAAA